>NC_045440.1:96899014-96936181 GCF_002776525.5 Piliocolobus tephrosceles
AGACTCCGTCTCAAAAAAAAAAAAAAAAAAAACAAAAACAAAAACAAAGTAGGAATCAAATCGCTTTTTTTTTTTTTTAAGTTTAGGGCACAACTGGATGGCATAAGTCACTTGGTTTTCCCAAGTAGATCACGAAGTCTTCTGAATAGAAAAGAGATGTAGAGACACATGAGATGTGCCCTTTTCCAACAAGGGGTGACCAAACATGAAGCTGTGGATGGCTGAATCTCAGCATGGTGGATATGTTCCCTTTAGTCATTGACCTAGTTTAAGAGTAAATACTCCTGTTATGCTTGTTTTAAAATTCCCTTGACACATCTTGTTGGTTTTTATCTGTTTTCAGGGGAAATGATAATATGAACTAGTTTCACATTCCTGTTACTAAATAATTATCATGATTAAGATCTCCCACTATTTTTCAGGGGTTAAAAAATAATCACTTGGAAATGTGAATTTTCAAAAAGAAAGTTGAATGAAGAAGTTCTAATTTTCACTCATGTGATCATTCTCAGACACATCTGGTATACCTATTCGCAGATGACACCAATATATAATAAGTATAATAAGTATTTATTAAATTCCGTCTTAACAAACATGTTATATTCCTAATAAGTCTGAACTTCTTAGAAGGGTCAGCATTATACCTGTTTCGAACATCAGAATGGTATAGAGGACCCATGGCTATAAATGTTGCCCTTCTCCTCATCCCTCAATCCCTAATCCTATTATCCTCCTTCCTCAATAGTTATAGGGGACAAAGGCGAATTAAGCTTTGACAGAATTTGTAAGTTAGAAAGCAGAGGAGTAAGTCATAAAAGCAGAACTTATGTCGAAGGAACAGCTTGCCTGTATGAGTCTGGAAAGTCTTAGAAGTTCAGGTTCAATTTTGAATTTCCTTTCTCTCTAGTTCTATATGTAAAGTTTCCCAAAACCTCAAACAGTGCCTGCCAGACCATGGTAACTCACTAAATAACAGCTGAATGACAGCAGATGAGAATACACTCTAGATTCTACCAGATTAAGTTCTAGCTCCTCCCAGGCAAGTGATTGAACCTCTCTAACTCCCAATTTTTTAATCTGTAAAGCAAAGTAATAACAAATAGAGTTGTTGTGAAAATTACCTAATAAAATTATAGTAGTAATAATATTCCGGTGAACTCTTCAAGCATAGGGACCAGTTTTTCATTAACACACATTAGTATTGTGACCAGAGAACTAGACAAGGAACAAGGGATGTATGATTTCCATTAGATGCCATTTTAACATCTGTAAGAGTTGTAGCTCTTCCAGACAGAAGCATATAGGAAAAGAAACACACAAAATTCAGATGATCAGAGTTTGATGATAAAGTCAAAAGAGGTTATGAACAAATATGTAAGGGCAGAATAATTCAATATAGTGTCAATAAAGTACTTTTAAAGCCAAAGATGAAAGCAAAGAAATGTCCTAAGAGAGATAAATAATAATGAAATCTAATTAATTAGTGAAGCAATTTACCTACAATCTTAATGGGGAGTGTGGAATTCAATTTACCCAAATCGGGAGGAAAAATTAATTAAATGGTCTATCTTGAACCTAGGAGAGGCCAACTCTTAAAAGATAGAAATTCCTTTTGTTTCTGTGACTCTTAAAGGGGACTTAACATGTTGGTTAGTGTCCAGGGAAGGTCCATCTCATTTCTTGACCAACACCTCTGGTAAATTTGCAGCCAGTCTGCTGAAATAGTCACCCCATCTTGGTTGTGACAGTATGATTTTTCTGTAATGGGTTAGTGTTTTTAACCCAAAGATATTTTAGAATGAAGTACAGATATTAGGTAAATCAAATTTAAATTATTAACGCTTTTGTGTTAAGTTCAAAAATAGTCTTTGTAATAATTGGGACAATCTGCATATATTTGGTATTTAAAATATTTGTGGCTGGGCATGCCTGTAAGTCCAGCACTTTGGGAGGCTGAGGTGGGCAGATCACCTAAGGTCAGGAGTTCAAGACCAGCCTGGTCAACATGGCAAAATCCCCTCTCTACTAAAAATACAAAAATTAGCCCTATCATAAATACAAAACTTAGACTGGTGTGGTGGCGAGCACCTGTAATCCCAGCTACTTAGGAGACTGAGGAGGGAGAACCGCTTGAACCTGAGAGGCAGAGTTTGAAGTGAGCTAAGATCGCACTACTGCAATACAACCTGGGCAACAACATGAGACTCCACCTCCAAAAACAATAAATAAATAAAATGTTTGCAAGCTTTAAAAATGTACTTTATTAAGATACCTAACAGGTTACCCTCTAACATCAATTTAAATGGGTAGTTGAGTAATTAATTGTAGGTTCCTGATGTTGAGTCAAAAGGTATAAACTACATTGGGATGCTTAATAGAACTTATGAATCACCATCTTTAGAAGTTTAATGTATTAGCTTTACTTGGAATGGTTTAAGTATACCAGAAGGTTTTTCTTGTTAGAGAAATTTGAAGGGCTTTAAAAAGAAAATGGAATATATTAAGCTCATAAAAGCAATGTACAGTAGTTAAAGGAAGTTTATTAACTAGGTTGAAACTCGAATTGATTAATTAAGGGAGGTTGGTCCATTCAATGTGAGTTGAAGACATCAATCAAAGGCTCCCTTGAAAGTGACTGTTAAAATTACTAGATTTATAAGTAGACTAGGATTTGTAATGTATTCATTCAGAATATTTACTGGGTGTCTGCTATGTTTTAGGCACTATTCTGGGTGTTAGGAATATAGCAATGAACAAAATAAGGGCAAAGACATATCACAATGGGGCCTGAATACATTAAACTTAAGAGCTTTAGAGAAAATTTAAAAAACTAAGTTATTAAATTATTTGCTTCAGTATGTTAGATATTAATGATAAAACAAACTGGCCATAAACAGCCTCTCTATTGCACAGAGTTTCTCCTAAGGGACACTAAAAACTCACATTGACAAGTGTCTCTATTCATTCTTTTATCACTAATGCCTCGTTCACGTTTAACTCTCAAAATTGTGTGTAGCTTGAGTGTTGAAACGTCTCCTCTATGTTCTGGAGTTTTTCACATCATTCCCAAAAAAATCTGAGTTAACCAAGATTTTCTTCTTAAAATGCAAATCTCTCTAAGGTTAAAGGCTAGGAGATATTTACATCTTCATGTAATTCAATCAGATTGTGTTTTTCCTAACACCTGAGTTAAGGAATAAACTAACAGAGGAAAGAAAGAAAAATAACTTTGGAGGTGAAAATATTTGTGCAGAAAAGGGAAATCTCTGGATTAGGAACATATTAAAGTACAAGGCTGGTAGTCCTCAGGGCATTCGTGAGCATGGGCAAACTGGGTGGCAGGTATAAAAAGAGTGGTGCAAAAATGCCAAGAATTCTCAACTATTTCAAAAGCAGCTTCCACTCAGAAAAGAGTCTTCTTTCCACTTTCCCAGGTGATTATGTCCTCTCAAAACCCAGAAGTCAAAATTGCTTCGTTAAAAATTTCCATTTGGGTAAATAAAGTTTCTGCAAAAACTGGCCGGGTGCGGTGGCTCACGCCTGTAATGCCAGCACTTTGGGAGGCCGACGGGGGTGGATCACGAGGTCAGGAGATCGAGACCATCCTGACTAACACAGTGAAACCCTGCCTCTACTAAAAAATACAAAAAATTAGCCGGGCGTGGTGGTGAGCGCCTGTAGTCCCAGCTAGTCAGGAGGCTGAGGCAGGAGAATGGCGTGAACCCAGGAGGCGGAGCTTGCAGTGAGCGGAGATCTCGCCACTGCACTCCAGTCTGGGCGACAAAGCAAGATTCCATCTCAAAAAAAAAGTTTCTGCAAAATGACCTGGAAATTCAAACGATCACTGTGTCCACGGGAAAATGTTTCTTAGTTCTAAGGGTCCCCTTGCAACCAGTCTTTTGAAACATGACCTATTCATAAATTGACTATTGTGCTGATAACCAAAACTCATAAAAATCACACCCAGGGCAGTCCCAGCAAAGTGTAGAGAGTCAAAGCCCAGTAATGGCTTAAACTGTAAGTTTACTGGGCCAAGCCCAAAGCTAAGAATTCAAGGAGTTTTGCATCCCATACCCATTTTTCAGCTGCCCTTAAGCCAGCAGTTAGAATTCACACACTCCAAAACTTCAGGCAATGCTGCTGGCCCCTGTACCATCTCCTCCACCACCAGCTGACCAACCCTAAGGATTGTAGCTGACTGCACATTCCCCACGTGGATATTTGGGGACCAATCAGAGAGCAGGTAGATGATCTGGGGACAGAATTGTACAGTGGTTAACTCCTCAGGCTCTAGAGTCTAAAAGAACTAATTTTAAATCCTAATTACAATTCCCTGGCTGGATGACCACAGGCAGGTTACTTAAATTCTCTGCACCTTGGTTTCCTCATCTGTAAAATGGGGATTATAATAATATCTACCTCTGAGGGTTTTAAGTGAGATGACACATGTAGAATAACATCATGAGTGATAGAGTGAGTGCTCACACTCACACGTGGGTTCCCCAATTCACAGCAATCACAGAAAAACATTTGTGTCTTCTGGCTCCAGTGTGCCACAAATGTAAAGAGTAATTACACTGACATCTTGATTGACTTAGGTAACCACTTTCTTACCTCAACATTACTGCTTTGTTTTTTCAACATTAAAGAAACTAAGAAATAATCCAATTTCTATTTGGATTCTGGTCTAATAGCTGACAAGGATTTGGCTTTATTCTAGTGAATAAAAATGTCATGAAAAAGGAGTTATTGAGGAGTTATGAAGAAAAAGTGTAATGCACTAAATGATAGATTTTTTAAATCATCAGATTGTTTTCAGACATTCAGTTCTAAAGTGGAACAAACTACTTCTGACAATAATTCCTTAAGAAAATGATTTTTCTAAATCGATCCATATAAACCAGGCTGAGTTATTAAGGAGAAAAATGCATTTAATAATATAGCATTCGATTGTGTATCATCCAGGAAAGGTGTACTGTAAAAAAATGTTTTGATTATTAATTGACTGCTGGTAACTTTAGTGTTGTAAATACTTGTATTATATGAGGTAGACAGTTTTAAAAAAACTCTCCATTAGACAGACTTAAAATTTTGTAATAATATTTAAGGAAATGATAACATTATGAAAAAATGAAATATCTGATTAATGCTTAACTTTGTACAACTCGAATATAAACTTTAAAAATATTAGAAATTATAACATTTGAGTGCATATAACGTTTTGTACATTAGGATGAATTGCATGCTGTCCATTTCCTCTTTGCACTTTCAGTCACCTTAAATAAACAAATATATACAGCCTTAACAGAACAACAGTGCATCCAAAGCAAATGTGCATTTTAAATTATTTCTCCTGGCCAAGTCTTTTTTTCACTTAGCATTTTTATATTAGTATTTCTTATCATCCCCACCCTTTCTTTGACAGTTTGTAGTTCTCTGAACCAAACAAGCAACAGGTTTAGATTGGAAGACAGCAAAATCACTTAGGAAAAACTAAAACTTTTTTTAAGGGCTGGTACAAATTCCATTGATCAAACAACTTTATAGTCAAAGATGAGGAAGAAGCTAACTCTTCAAAGGGCCTACTCATGGGCAATGTTTGAAAACAATACTGGTGCAGGCTGGGGGAAAGTTCATGTTTTTGACTATCTGGGAATGGGTATTTCAATTTCTCTGTACTCTCTCTAGCTTCCTCCCAGAAGACAAATTCCACCCCTGCCTCCTTCCTTACTGCCTGTTCCCCATCTCCCACCCCAAGCTCAATGTAACACTTGGCTCTTTTCACAGTTTCTCATTACTAAGTTTTAAAAACATTGCCTAACTGATAATTACAATCTGAAACAATTCTTTTGGGGGAGCCCTGGGCTATTGCTGGCTGGTAATCTTTCTGGAATGTCAAAGAGAGGGGAGGGAACTTAGATTTTAAAGAAACTTCAGAGACAGGGACTTGTGTCCCCTTTCATCCCTCCCTTCCCCATTCCTGGCTCCTGGCCTGTCCCTTGATCCCCATCCTCCCTGAGGCCCACCATCTTCCCTCCTGATGGGACTCCTTCTACTTCTTGGTTCCTATTTCCTCCTTTGTAGCTCTTATCTTGTTTTGTTCCCCACTCCTGCCCATTTTTTCTTGAACCGGGAAATCACTTTCCCCTTAGAAGAGCATGTCTGAATTTTGGCAAATTCTGTTGAAAGAAATCAATTAGAATCAGAAAGGGCATTTGGGTGGGCTACCTCCAGCCTGGGCTAATGCACCTCAGTGTCAGCCCCAGTCAGAGGCAGGCCTTGTGGTTTCTCATTATCCTTCAGGGGGTTCCATTTGGACTAATTCTTGTCATTCCATCCATACCAGCTCCCCTTGCCCCTACCAGAAAAAGCAACAATGAAGGCAGAGACCTGGGCCCTCAGGAGTGAGGTGAAGGTTGCCAGTTCCTGGTACTGGAAGAGGCCAGGGCAAAGCTGGTAAACTCCCAGAGTACACAAATGGATGAGAGGAGCACTCATGGGCCCACCTCTCTCAAAGCTCTTCTATAGGCAGTACCATTCCTGATTTAACTATTCCTTTTGCCAGTTTCCCTATCTAACACTTTCTGTGTGGCAGGGCACAAGACATGGGCTATGAGATGGCCAGAGACCCCACCTTCTTTACACCAGTAAAAACCAACCAAACCAAGATGCGGTCAATGGTGATTCTTCCTCCCACATTGTTTCCCTTTTTAAACTGTTATTTTTTCAATCCATGGAGCAGTTGAGAAACGGGTATGCATCTCCTCTCCCCTCCCCTTCTACCAAAACCTGTAAGACACACAAGGAAATCCAAAGCCACAGTAATAGAGAGAGAGAAACAAACACACACACACACACACACACACACACACACACACACACACAACAAAAGAAATCCTCCTTGGCTTGCTTTGCCAGGGTGGCCAGTCAAGGTGTCAAAATCCGTATCTCCCTCTGGGCTGGCAGGTAGAAGGTACTGGGAAAGCTGCGCTCCCTCTCTCCCACCGGCTCTCACGTCCAGGCCGTTCCCTCACCCTCAGCCTCCCCCAGCGCCAGCTTCCTCCTCCTCCTCTCTGCAGCCAGGCCTCTCCTGCAAGGCGGACCTTGGCCCGCCTTGGTTGCGGGCCAAGGCAGTGGGAAAGGCACCGCTACCTGCAGCCACACGACTCCACGACCATGTCCTCATACTGCTTGTAGACCACATTATTGCCCGCGTCGATGTACAGGATGCTGATGGGAGTCAATTTGGTGGGCACGCAGCAGCTGGGCGGGGTAGAGCCGGGGTCCATTGAGTTCATCAGCGTCTGGATGATGGCATGGTTGGTGGGCTCCAGGTGCGAGCGCAGCGGGAAGTCGCATACACCCTCACAGTGATAGGCCTCGTACTCCAGGGGCGCGATAATCCAGTCGTCCCAGCCCAGCTCCTTGAAGTTCACATGCAAGGGCTTCTTGCTGCAGCGTAGCCTGGACTTCTTGCCGTGACGCTTGCCATGGCGACTGGCGAAGGTCGTGCGCCGCCGCCGGCGGCCGGGCGAGGGCAGCCAAGGCCCGGCCTCCGGGGCACCCGACGGCGGCGGCCATGACCCCTCGGCGCCCACGCCCGGGCCCGCAGCCTCCGCCGACCCCAGCTGCTCGCGCATCTCTGCGAACAGGTTCTTGCGCTGGGATCTGGTGAACACCACGAGCAGGGCCCGCTCCTGAGGGGGCCGCACCCTCCTGCCGAAGCCCAGACTCCGCAGGTCCGGGGGCGGCGGTTGCTGGGGTCCCCGCGCGTGAGTCTCGGCCTCCCCGGCGTCCAGCTCGCCCCATGCGGCCCGCAGCTCCAAGCACAGCTGCTTCCAGGGCTGGTGGCGCAGCCCCTGCCACACGTCGAAGACTTCCCAGCCGGCCGGCGGCGCCCCCTGCGGGTCCAGGGTCCGCGCGTCCAGCAGCAGGGGCGAAAGGCACGGAAAGAGCTGCACGTGGAGCGGCCCGGCTGGTGGCCCCCAGGGCGCTGAGGGCGCCTGGCGAAACAGCCGCAGCTCCGCGCCCACCAGCTCTTCTTTGTCTGAGAGCATGGACACATCAAACAAATACTTCTGTCTCCGGAGAGGAGTGTGCGAGAGATCGTCTGCGAGATAAAAAATAATTACAGTCAGTTTCACTTAAGGGGGAGATCAGCCCGGTGCTCTTCGGCCGCCTCAGGAGGGAAAGGGCGGGGAGTGGGGACAGGTCGGCCGGGGAGTCCAGCTTGCCTGGCCCGGGGCCTGACCACCCCGGTTTCCCATCTGGCTGGTGCATGGCGCGGGGAAGGGGGGGCGCCAGGGCAGGCCCCCTCCTCCGGGTCAGCTCCGGACTCTCAGGGCGGAAGTCGGTGACTGCTGGCGAGGCGGCGGCGGCCTACCGTGTTTTCCCCCCAAAAGGCTTGGTAACCACTAATGTGCCCTTTGTGGTCTCGAGCCTGGGCCGTGCTTCCCTCAGACCTCCCCCAGGCTGGGCTGGCTGGTGCTCGTTCACGTCTCAAATGTCACCTCCTCCAAGTAGCCATCCCTGACCACCCTGATCTAAAGTAGCCTCTCCAGGTCCCTATCAGAGGACTGGCTTGATTATCTTCCCGGTACTTAGGATTATCTACAATTACCTTGTTTATTTTTACCTCCTTAGTAGTCTGCCTTTCCCAGAAACACTCTGCCCGCCTCCACCACCCCACAGGAGCTAGGCCGATGTCATAGTCCGCCTTGCTCCCCTCAGTGCCTAGGGCATGCCTGACCTGGAGCACACGCCCCTCGGTTAAGTGGGAAACTTCTACCGCAGTGAGTCTTAATCTGGCTCACTAAAATGTCCTGGAGAACTGAAAAACTTCCAGGGCCAGGGCTTGATTCAGCCTATTGAGTCAATGTCTAAGGACAGGACTGGGCATGGGGTTTTGTTTATTGTTTGCTTTTTTTTTTTTTTTTTTTAACTCCAAGATGATTTAAAGGTGTAGTTCTAGTTTAGACTCACTAGTCTGGGGTAACATTGCTGCCCATCAGGTGGTTTGGGTGGGTCCAACAGTGCAGGCAGAATGAAGAGCTGGTGAGGGATTTATTTATGTATTCACCAATCATTGAACAACAAACAAAAGAGCCATGAAGTTTCAGAAGTATTGGGGACAGGGAGTGAGAAGTGAACAAACACACCTTGCATCTGTCCATTGAGACCATCCTGCAGTCAATGAGAAAAATATATACCTGGAAGGCAGAAAACCTCAGCCAGGGACAAGTAGATACACACACACACACACACACACACACAGAGAGAGAGAGACTTTCCCATCTCTCCTCCCACTTCCAATCTAAACTTCTCTCGCTTTGCAACTATTCCTGAAGATAAAAGGTTTGGTCATAAGTGAGAAAAAGAAATTTAGGAAAGGTGAGGTAGGGGAGTATAACAGGCTTTTAAAATCCAAGGCAAATTCTTCAGAACCAAGGCAAAACTGGACTTCTTTTTTGACACATTTGTGCACGAAGCCAACTCCACTTCAATGTGCAAGGCGGAAAGCTAACCAGATTTTCCTGGGCTGCCTTCCCATAAAATATTTACAACCTAGCAAATACAAAAATCCCCAAAGCCCCCAGCCTTCCCCAGAAGCTAGTAAAGTTTGGGTCGATTTCAATAGTAAAAGTGTCACTGGGCCCAGCATCCAAGCCTCTGTACCAGTCCAGATGTAGCCCGGGGGCACTGGCTCTGGAGCCTCAGCCACACCCAGTTTGTACTCGGGGCTGACCGTAGCATTGGCTGGTTCACTCTTACACACATGCCCCAACCTGAGATGGGGTGTGGGAAGGGTTAGAGAGGTGAAAAGGGAAAAGCTGCTGCAGGCAGTTGATTTATGGAAGCCAAGACCTTCAAACCGACCAGGGTCACATTAAAATCAGGGGGAATTCAGCACACTTTCTTCTCCTTCAAAGAAACCTGTGTCTGACAATGCTCAGCCACCACCCAGATCTCTGGACCTACTGCCTTAGGCTTTGCTTCCTGCCTCTCTCCCCAAACTAGGGATGAGATGAGAGCAACAAATCTAAGGCACTTGCTGCACTAGCTAAATGTTGTTAGGGATAACATATTTCTAATCTATATCCACCTGCACAGAACAGTTCTGAAAGGTAATTACTTGTATTGTTCTCATTTTACAGATGAGGAAACCAAGGATTGGAGAAATTAAGGTATTGTCAAAAGTCAGACAGCTAGAAAGTGATGAAGCTAAGAGCCACACTTATGTCAATTTAATTCAGAGTTGGAGCATTTAGCCCCTAAGCCCCATTGCCTCTCCACTGTAGTCCAGGTACTAGAGTCTAAAAGTAACCAGAAGTGGCCAGTGTATAAGAAAAGGGGGAAAGAGTCCAAATTATTTGCAGGGCTTGCTAGGAATAAAATCTAGGCTCCCTTAGGAAATCATTTCCATCTTTGCTTACACAACTCTTGAGATGGTTTGCCACTGGCTGCAGTGTATTAGGCAGGTATAAAGAATTATGATTTATTTCTCTCTCATGCAATATGGGAGAATCGGCCTGCTTTTGTTTTTACTCTTTTAAAAAATATATATGTGGGCCAATAAATGATTAATTTGCACAGCTGAGTTAAAACTGAGGCAAGCATCTATAGAGAAAGATCTCTTCTTACTGCTTCTGCAGCCTTAGGATTTCTGATGATCTTTCCAGCAAGACCAGCCCACCCCTACCCTTTCCAGGTTTCAGTGCAAGAATACAAATGGGACTTCAGCTAATTCTCTGTTCTCTTCCTACACCAGCTCTGTCACCTACTTCAAGGGGCCTCACCTGTGTGCATGTGGCCACTCCAGCTCACAGCTTAAAGCTGTGCACAGTTTCACAGGTGCACACATCAGTGTTGTGATCTACCTTCGGGGGAACTGAATGGATGAAGAGTCTGTCCAGACCCTGGAAGTGAGCTTAGGGATATTTGGGCCAGAATTCTACAGCCCCGGTGTCTGGAGCTTGGCCTGTAATAGTGACTCTTAAAGCCACTAAATCTGCAGTGGTCTTTAAATCTGAATCGTCAGCATCTCATAGGCACTGGCTAGAAATGTAAATTCTCTCTGGCTCTATAGGCTTGTGGCAGGGTCTAGAATTTGCATTTCTAGTAAGCTCTCAGATGATTCTGATGCTGCTGATCCAAGGAATTACTCTAAGAACCACTGATCTAAGTGGGGGTTGTCCTCTGGGTTCTTTGAATTCACAACCAAGTAGGGAGGAGCACCAAACAAAGTGCTGCAAAGCATAGGGCCAGGGCAGCATCTAAGGCAGTACTCACCAGGACCAAGTCATTTCTACCTCTCCCAGCCCATTTCTGGCCCCCAAAACCACCCCCATTTTTTTATCCTTTCAGCCACAAGTTCTTTCCCCGGGTCTCCAGTACCTCTAACCCCTAAACAGAAGATCCAAGAAGGTGGCTCCTCTGTGCACCTCCCCTGCAGACCACATTCCCCACCTGTCTAAACCTGCATCACAGAAATAGCTCAGAGGAGGCATCCAATCTGGGAAGTGAATATAACACCATGCACTGTTACCCTGAAGACACTTTCCCTGCTGCCTGCTGACCTGGCATCACAGAGCCTGGCTCAGCTGCTATGAGCCATCTGTGGGCAAAAAGCCAGCCCTTCATACTCCCTTCCACAAGCCTCCTCTCCCATTAAGTCTTGTATAAATGAAGACTGATGTCATCAAATGATCCTCTCTCCCACCCCTTTGACTAAAAAAACATGCACTTATCACTTCAAAATCTGTGGCACTTTCCCACATCCTGGGAGTGAATCCTATGCTTTGGGTCCTTAAATTGAAATTGACCAGAAATACATGGTGGAAACTTTTTATTTCCCTTTTACTTTGCATCAACCTGGTTTGGTACAGCTTATTCACACCTCTGCTAACAGTGTCTGCTGAATATTAGACATACAAGCATTTCCAGTTACAATTGCTGGATTTGGGCTTATCTTCTTTCCCTGGCAGGTGCATAGAGAAGGGAGGGGGAAGAGAGAAAAATAAGAAGGAAGGAACAAACCCTGGCATATTAGAAGATACTCCTTCATAATGGTCAACAAGTTGGTAAAAGGCTGAAAGCACCTCAAACATATATTTCTGGTGTAGAATTTAGGAAAAATTTAAAAGAGGGGAGATGTTGGTCAAAGGGTACAAATTTTCAGTTAGGGTGAATATAAAATAAAATTTTAATTAAAAAAAAAAAAAGAAACCAAGAGAAGAAATGGTACCTATTTGCAAGGTAAGTACCATTGCACCCATTTTAAATGAGGAATCTGGCTTAGAAAGGAAAAGGGCATCTGTTCACGGTCACAGTACATGGTTGGAGAAAGTTGGAGTCGCAAACTCCAGAGCGGAAAGAGAAGATGCCCGCAATGCCAAAGGCCAGATGCCTGGGGAACCTCAGCCCCAGGAGGATGGCATGAGGGAACGACACGCAGCTGCAGGACTCTGTGTGCCTGCCCACTCCAGCCTTCCCACTCCAGCCCCAGTGCCTTCTGCTGGGGGCTACTTCCTTGAGCTAGCCTGTAGAGGGTTTCCAAAAACCAGAAACTTCCTTTGGTTGGAGGTGGGAAGGGCCCGGCATTGCATTTTCCCAAGACATCTCTGAGATATATACTCAGTTTGAGGTCACTTTTGAGAGTCCTAGTTGGATTTTGTCACTTGCCTGGCTGTGCACCCACGGTTCCAGCTCTCCAGATTTGCAGGATTCTTGGCACGGCTGACTTTGGGCTCCACGAGATTCCTCCACGCGCATCTGGCTCACATCTTTGAGTACGGAGTGACCCCGATAGTTACCGGTCAGGCATCCCACCACGCCTCCCAGCCATGTTCTCCGGAGGCACAGGCCCCGCGACTAGGCCACTATTCAGAAAGTCGAGAAGATAGTGGACTTTCCATCCCCAACCCCCAGGGAGGGAGAATCACCCATCTTTGCAAGAGAAACTCTAGGCACCTTTCCCTCACCCCCTCATTTTAGAGCCAGCAGCAGCATTGAGCGCTTGTAGGGCACCACCTTTGTGCTAGGCACGTGCTCAGAGCTTTAATGGTCTCTCTCACTGAATCTTCACAGCGAATGTCTAAGGTCAGGCCTACTGTGATACTCACTTGTGGATGAAGAAACTGAAACTCTAAGAGGTGTCTTGCCCATTGTCTTGAAACTACCAAAGGAACGTGTTGAAGGTCCTAATTCCAAGTGCCCTGATCCCAGTCCTGCAGCCATGCCTCTCTACCAGCGTCCTGTTTGGGCAGGCAGCCAGGAAATAGGACATACCTTCATCATCAACGTAATCAAGGTGAGCTGGGTTCCCCCCAGCATTTTTTTCTTTTCTTTTCTCTACTACAAAGAAGACCTCCAAGCTCAAAATTCACGACTGGGCTTGGAGTCATTTTCTCAACTAGGTCTCTCACGGTCAGCACTGCACTGAGGGGGCAAAGTCCATCAGGTTGGAAATAGAGCCAGATGTACTGGGTGAATAAAAATGAGCCACCAACCCCTCCCTCTGGAGTGTGAAGGGCTTTAAGGGGAATCTGTATGCCTGAGGAGATACTCATCCTGAGTCGGGCCTCTGTTGAGATCTGAGCTTTGCAAGCTGCTGATGCATTGCTAGCATTCTTACTGAGATGTGAGTTCAGGAAGCAATCCATACAACTCACCCTTTCCAGGGTGCTGTTTCTTAACCCCAGTACTCATGCCTGACCCCCCAGCATATAATCATAAGAGCAAACACTGATGTAGCACTAAATCTCTGCTGGGCATGATCTAAATTCTCAACTTGTAGTAACTCATTTAATCCTCAAAATCACTTCTGAGACAGCCATCATTCTAAACTAAAAGAGACAGCTTGAGTAACTGGCTCAAGATACTAAGTAAGTAGTAGAGCGGGCAGTCTGGCTCCAGTATCTGTGCCACCACCCTAGACAGCCTAGCCCTGATCTCTGTGCCTTGTAGAAACCCTGAGAAACTCTTCCATGCTCCCCGTGCCTGGAGGGAGGGCATCAATCCCTGGCCAACAGGAGTCACTCACTTCAGCAGAACTGCAGCAGTCATTCCTTCAGCAGAAGGAATGTCGACGATTGGACTTGTGAAAGAATTTATAAGGAAATTTAACAGGGCTACAGAGGGGTGCAAATGAGATAAGGTGTGAGAGAAAGACTTCTGAAGGCAAATGTCAGTCATTACTGATGATGTAGAATGAGCATAGGAATTTAAAGTCTAAGAGACATAAATTTGAGTCCTGATCTGTGACTTAGTGGCTGGGTGACCTTGGGTAGACTGGGTCACATAATCTCTCCCAGCTTCATATGCCTCAGCTATAAAATGAGAGAACCACCTCTACCTTGCAGGATCATTGTAAAGGTCAGAGTCAAAGTACTCAGGGATGTGCATGGTATGTGGAAACGTTCAATGAATGCAGTCAATATTTCTGTAACTACTTACATCTTCTAGGGGAAGGTGCACCTGTCCTCCTCTTGACTTCCTTTGAAATCCAGTTCTCTGGACTTCAATCCTTGTGGTCCAGGTGTCTCCACAAGATTCCAGAAGTGAGTGGAGGAAAGGTGCTAGGAACCATGGGGAAGATGAAGACGCTTCCAGTTCCTGCTTATCTTAAGTCAAGTGAAAGTCAAGGCTCATGGAGGCTGCAGCATCACCTCATCATCCCGATTCTTCTCAGTCCTGTGAGGCCATATCACCACTGCTGTCCCTCCCACAGTGCCAGGTAAATAGACAACCTCCACCCCAACCACATCAAGGATCAGGCCCTTCTTGCAGGTTTCCTCTTCTGCAGGGGTCAAGGCCAGTGACAGCGCCTGTGCTAACCCAAATGATTCCCAGGCTGGCAGTGCAGCCCTGAGAGGCCTGAGGATCTGTTTCTTTCCCGGCTTTGGTATCCTTTTGTGGGGGCACAATCTGACCACAGGGCCAGTCTGGGGTGGGGATAGAGAGGCAGATGTTACTGATCTTCACTGTACAAAGGGCCAGACACATATTGATGGGGAGGGCTGCAATGGAGGACCCCTTGGGCTGCAGCACAGACCTTGGGCCTGTGGTGCTTGTCACTTTTGAAGGAAGGTTTCATTGGCAGGTCTGTCCTCAGTGTGTGTTCCTTCTCAGCACACACTCACCAGTCCAGCTTTTCTCATGTCTCTTGGCTTCCCCAGAGCCGTCCCCAACAGCTTGCCCTGTATTTCCCCTTCCAAAGACCAGAGGGGTCCAAGGTGAGTCTTCCACGGAGTCTTGGAGAGGCTTTTCCACTCTCTCCCTCGGGCCTCCAGATGTAGGCCCTTCTCTTCCTGAGGGGCCCGGGCCTTGTAGACTCCACAAGTCAAGTGGTTCTGGTGGCCTGCCTGGATCCCTTGGAGAAATCCCAGTATCCGTATAGCAAGCTCTGGCTCAAGGTGAGGCAAATGAATGAGAGTGGAGAGAAAGAAAAGAAAGGGGATCCTCGAATCCCACTCAACTGAAAACAGCTTCACACCCCTCACCTCGGGACCTCAGCATGGCCTTTAATGGCCTTAGCTCTAACCCCAGGATGCCTGTTTCTGACAAGCAGTGATGACTGGAGAGGAGCCCTCTCCCCTGAGTGCTGATCACCGCATCAGGAGCTCCAAGGCGCTTTAGGGAAACTCCTTTTGTCTTTAGAGGATGAAACAGATTCATTTACAAAGTAGTTTTCCTGAACTTAGTTAATGACCCTGATGGCCGCGTGATCTCTTGAAGGGCCAGACAGGCAAAGCTGAGATCAAGGACACTTCACCGTACTTCTCTTTTCAACGGGGTCCCATTCTGGGCTCCCGACCACAGTGGCTCAAATCTTAATTTGGCATCGCTACAGATGAAACCCAAACCGAGGTTCTCGTACTGTTCCCGCGGCGAGCCCTCCCTCCCTCCCCATCTCACTGCGACGGCGCACGCGGCCTGCCCTTCCCCTGGGGCCCGGACCTGGGGGCTTGGCTAGGGGCGGCCTTCCCTGCACTGTCGACCGGTAAGTCACCTGGAAGCCCAGGGGAGCAACCAGGTCCTCCAGCAAGGCTAGGGGAGCGGAAATGGAGGAATCCTCAAGCTGCCATCGGAGCTGGAATATGATAGGGAGGCTTGGCTTAAGTTTTGAAATCAAAAGTAGAAGGAAGGGTGTCCATTTTATGCGGCTTCCGCTCCCTGACCAGTTCTGACGAGGGTTCAAACTGGCTTGTAGTCGCGGGGAGGATATTGGACTCAGTGCACGGGAGAAACAGCTGTGCTGTGCCCTTTAAGGTGCTGGGCCGGGTGCAGCCTGGGAGGAAGGGAGAGCCGCAATCTCTGTCTGCGGCGTTCATATAGGTCTGACTTTCGAAACAATTTAGCAAAATGAGATTCGTGGGCCTTAGTCTATTCCTAGTTAATTTCCCTCCACACTGAGCTTCGGAGCGGCAGTGGGCTGAGAAGTGGAGTGGGAGCTGGACCAATTTGCCTAGAAGCCAGGTTTGAAAAGCAGGCGCACCGATTCCCCTGAACTCCTAAGTTATTCAGGGATGCCCTCCGCACCCCACTAAAGCCAATCCCCTGCGCTGCCCCTGTTCCCGCCCTCTGCCCCTCTCCCCAGGCTAAACCAGCCTGGGCTAGAGGCCCGCCCCTCGCCTCTTTCACGCCCACTCTCGGGTCCCTAAACCGTGCCCCGCCCCCAGGCGCCGGGGCCACTAGCGCCGCAGCGCGCGCTTCTCTAGGAACGTTGTCCAGCGCCGCCCGCCGCCCGCCCCTTCCAAGCTCTTGCAGCCCCTCACCCCAAGTGGACCCAACCCTCAGTCCCCAGCAATGCTAATGGACTGTCTTAGAAGGCAGAGAACGGCAACCCTGGAACCCATTAGTCCAAGGAGGACCTATTTAATTTCTGTAAACAGGAGATACTATTTAACAGACTTTGAGCTTAAAAATAAACAGCCAGGGCTTGGGGTGGGGGATGGAGGGATGTCAAGCAACGGAATGGCACGGTGAATCCACATTCCGGCATTCCACACCTCGAGGGCTCGGCTCGATTCAGTCCCCTGGTCCAAAGAGCGTCGTTTGACCCGGGTTATTCAATACCCGAGGGGTTATCGAACTAATGCCCTTCCTTTTACTTAAAAGCGCCCAAGGATTATTGTTGATTTGCTCTGGGGCCTTTGGTGCACGCAGTAGTCCTAGCAGGAAACAAAAATTCTTGTTCTGCCCTATTTCTATCATACCGTCTTCCTCTCCACCTCTCCATCTCATTCCCTTCTTCCTTCTTCTCCACCGCCCCAGAAAGACGTCACCACGTTCGAGGAGGTGTGTAAGAACCCCCAAGGACTCCATCTAAGAAAAACATGTGGTGTTAGAGCCTCCGATGCAGTGCCCTGCGTTCCCCGCGGGTCCAGGTAACACGCATCCTCTCCGGTCGGAAAGAGGAGCTTTCAAGTCCTGATTGAATTGAGGGATGGGGAGGGAGGAGAAGACGGATTCGCAAGGCCTGTCGTGATCTGTGGTTTGAGTGACTTTTTTCTTTTAATGCGCAGAAACCACAAGGATGTTTGAGCAAGTTTTTAGATCCCCTCCCCCACCGGCAACTCCACCGCGCAAACTCCCAGAGGCCCGAGAGCCTCCCGCGTTGAGGAAAACGCTATGTCCGTCTCAGATTAGCCTACTTTGCCAAGGAAACTCGCCAAGAATCCCTGCGCAACCTGCGCTCTCGCTGTAGAACATACTAGGTGGTCTTTCTTGCTCTCTTTTTAGAATCTTCTTGCTTTTCCCTGTAAGGCAGACCTTAAGGCCTTAAGGATTGGAACTGCAATAACTGATGTTTAACAGCAAGTCAGTGGCTAAGAGTTTGGTCTGTGGCCTTAAATATGCCTTAGTTATTCGAACCAGAAGAGCAAAACAAACTTTTAGTTTAAGACTTCTTTCCCTTACCCCCGGGCTTTTTGCAGGACCTTCCAGTTCACCTGACTGGAGGAGGACCCTGAACCTGGACGGTGGCGCAAAATCCGTGTCCGCGCCCATGCAGGCGCACCCTCACACGCACACACTTGAACGCTTAGCAAACCTTTTCCAAGGCTGTTCTCTCTTTCCGGGGAAATAAAGCCTAGATTGGAACCTTCTGCCCAGCTTCCTCATTTGGCCGTCTGGTCTGCATTAGTGTTTTTATAAGGGACTCAAACAAATCGAATACAAGGTCACCAAATAATTAACAGTTGTGAATTCCCTCCGTCCCCATTAAAATACTTCCCTGCTTATATTTCATTTTCGGTTTGCCAACGACAACAGGGTACCGGCAAAAACACTGCCGAGTTGATTACACCACTCTGCGGCCCAGGTCCACCCAGAAACCCGCTGTTTTGCATAACATGAGGTACCAGATGAACTTCAATGGCGAGGGAACTACGCAACTCTCTGAATGCCCTACCCACAGCCAGGCTATTCCCAGAATGGTCCTGCTCTGCCCTTTGATAACCACGACCCAGAAGGTGAACGGAGAAGCCAACAAACAGTCAGTGGCAAACTATCCTGACAGTTATTTCTAGGGCATCAAGTTCTTCAAGGATGTTCCCATCTCGTTTTGATTTTTATCTGTTCCTTACTGCCTCCTTTTTGAGAGTATTATTACAACAAGAAAAAAGTAAAGGGTATTCTTATTTCAAAGTAATCTGGAAACCTAACTCACAGTAATAGTCTTAGACTTATTTTGGTTCTCTCATTCTTGAGAGTTCTTTTTTCCCCTTGTTGAAATTATGTGGCACTTTTCACTACATAAACTAAAGTCTGAGTCTCTCTCTCTCTCTCTCTCTCTCTCTCTCTGTCTCTCTCTTGCTCTTCCTCTCTATCTCTCAGCCCTGCTGAATTCATAGAACGAATTGTCTGGCTTTCTCAGGCCCCAGGGCTGGGGGTCCAGGGCCCCAGGACTAGTAGCCTTTTAATGAGTCATTTCATGAGCAAATTGTAATTTTACCATATCCAACCTTGTCCATTCTCATCCCATGATGGCACTGAAACACATATGCACACACCTTCTCACCTTTATGGATCCAACAGCATTTTAAAAGCACAATATAAGAGCATTTTTTAAAATCAGGGATAACATGGTTTGTGCCTCTGCTAAAATAAGAATAGGAAGAAGCAAGGCACACCAAAATTCAGACCCTCTCATCTAGTTTCACTCACACTCCTAACTTGGTCTTAAGTGACTGCAGACAAATTATTAGACTGGGGGAAAATCTTTCCATTTTTTGTCTTCGCTTCTTGTCACCATCCATTAGAAACCACCTCACCTCTTAAATTATCTATACAGTGCTCTAGTTAAACATGCAGGGTCTCGAATCTTATATGAGCCCCATCTCTCACTAACTGTGTGACCTCAAGCAACTTGCTTAACTCCTCTGTCTTCTTTACTTCACCTGTAAAACGTGGTGATGATAGCGTTTTCCTAGGAAGTAGTTGTGATAACTAAGCAAAATAATTCATGTAACAAAATTTAGTGCAATACTTGGTACACAGTAAATTTTCAATAAATCGTGATTACTATTACTCCTAGGTGTCTGGAGAGTATACTGAAAGAAGGGACCTGTTTTAGGTTTTTGTTGTCGTTGTTGTTGTTGTTGTTGTTGTTGTTATTGCAATAAGTTCTCCTCCTGGAGGATAGGGAGAAGTGGCCCGGGATGGGGTAGTACAGAACTTGCTTTCTTCATAAACCTAAAGCGTCCTTCATTCGCTTTGGGCAGAGTTTATGCCTGCTCTCCCACTCTCAACCATAGGCTTCAGGTGTAACTTTGGGGTTTCCGGGTACGGAAGGCTTTTTACAGAGCATGTCGCCCATGCCTCCTGGACTGGCTTCGGAGCTCCTTTTCTTTCCTTCGCTCCTCCCCTTGGGGGACCCCTGGCTCTTCCGAGCCAGGCCAGCCCCACTGGACGGCGATTTAAACATCCCTCAGGCGAGGCGGCAAGTTAGCGGTGCTGGCCCAGCTCTAGGCGGGCCGCTGCTCTTTCCTCCTCGCCAGGCTGTCCACGCTTTGGGGGAGGGGACCTTAGGGGGTTTGGCGCGGTTAAGAGCCCCATGTGAGAGGGGCGGAAGTCCTCGCCAGGAGCCGGGGATGCGCGGCTGGCGGGTCCCTTCCATCACGGGAGACGAGACACCGTTTGATGTGTTATGACATGAACCCTCAATTAGATCGCTGAGTTGAAACACTCCAATCAGGGGCCCGATGCTAAGCAAGCCCCGGAAGGTCCAGCCTGAGGTCACCGCCGGTGACACATCAAATCAAAATCAGTGAGAGGGAAAGTGAGGCTTTCCCTTTATCAAGCTGGGGCTGCAGCCAGCAACGCACCCCCTCCTCTATGCACCCCTCCCGCCCGCGGCTCCGCACTCCTTCACCCCCGCGCGGCGTGCGACAAGCCGCACCGCCTTCCCAGTCAACGAACTGCCTTTCTTCGCATTTTCTGGGAACCTGGAGACGCCGAGGAGACCGCGCCTTTGAAGCTGCGGTCCGGGTGGGCATGCAGCGTCTCCTCCCGCTGTGGACCGCTCGCATCCCCAGCCCTCGACGGCATTCCGGGGTTGTAGCGGGCCTTGTGGATCTTGGTCCTGCTGCTAGTCTGGAGGCCTTGGCTGGGGAACAGAGGCCTCCCCAGACTGGGTGCACATGCAATCCCTCCTCTATCTCCAGGGTCCGGGGCTCACAGCGGAGTGGCGGGGGTGGGGGTGGGGGTGGGGAAGCTACAGGGCAAACTAGGGTGAAGTGATTTCTCGTCTACGCCGGATTTGGGGCCCCCCAAGACTTCTCCCCAACCGTTGTCTGAATGCCACAGGCTTCCGGAGACACCTCCGAACAGCCCTCAGGGTCTTTTGGTCCTGTGCCAAACTCACAGGGCACAGCGAACCAGTTAGGGTGCCCACTTGGGGGAGGGGCGGAGATTCTTGCCACTTTATTCCCGGGCAAAGAAAATCCGCGCCCAACCGCCGGCCAGCCTAGGCCTCTGGGACTTCTCTTGAGGAAGGGCCTCTTGAGCAGGCCACTCTGAGCTTCCTTAGTCTCCTTCCGCAAGTGTAGTACAGAAAGTGCACGATTAACAGAGGACTTGGAGGTACAAAAACAACTGTAGCAAGGCGTGCGTCTTGGGGAGGGTTGGTGAGCTGCTCGGGCAACACGGAAGCTAGGGACCACTACGAAGAAGCCACGTGTCTTTGCAAAGGTGACTTTAGTAGTCCTAAAATCACCATAAAATACCCGGCGTTAATTTGCCCTCTGGACCTTTCAGCAGCTCATGAACCTCGCTGACCTCGGGCTGCAGCGGCTAACCCGACGTAGGCAGGACCCTGGAGCAAGGAGCGCGACTACGAGTGAGAGGCGGGGACTGGAGCCGGGGAAGAGCCTGGGGCTGGGATGGGGGGCGGGCGCCGTTAGCCTGCTCTAAAAAGCTTAGGAGATGTGCGAGCACCAAGGGTAGCAGTGGCTGAAGCAGCTTCCGAACCCCGAACCCCAGCGCTGCAAGGTTTCTGGGCAACCCCACTTAACTGGGAGCAGGTCAAAGTTATGGAGCTAAGTCTAGGGAGGATGGAGGAGTAGATATCTGCCTAAATCTCATTTATCCCCTCATTTTCTTCCTTCTCTTTCCCCTTCCTTTCCTGTCTCATTCCACATTATTGTCTCTCTCCTTTAGGAGCTGAGTTTCCGATGCCTGTGGATCCTTCCCTATTTCTGGGACCAGAGGTGGTGCGAGGTTTTCTTGAGGGCACTGGTCACACTGCAGATCAACTCCGGTGACCAGAAGGGGCCGCAAGGGTTTCCGCAGATACCCACACATGCAGGCGCCCCCACAGAGGGTACCAGGGATTTCCCCGACCCCCACCAGCCCCCAGGAATAGCGCAGAGAGAGGAACGTCGCCTGGCTGAGAAAGGTGGATGGGCATACCGGTGTACCTTTGTGTATTAAGTACCCACAACCTCCGAACTTAGCCGTCCCTGTCCCGGCCCGCCCAACTGCTGCTCCGCATCTGCAGAAACCACTCGGGTTGAGGCCTCGGAGCAGCCGGGAGCGCCACGCTGGAGCAAAAAAGCCGGAGGGCGCAGGGCTACAGCCCGGCTGACCACCTCCGCACCCAGCGCGGGGACCAACCGAGAACCCGCGCGGCGTCAGGACCAAGGGGCTGCCCGATGCCACTCCTGGACTAGCTCCTCAGACTGTGGGACTCGCTAGTGCCGGCTTTGCCCAGGACTTTCCAAGGCTCTCTCATGCCCTAGATCTGCCCCAGCAGCTCAGGCCTTGAACTGCGAACCCAGTATCCGAGACACCGATTCCATTAGTCCCCATCCCGACCCCTCTCCAGCCGGGTTCATCCGCCTGCTGCCTCCCGTCCTCCTCGTTCCCCCCACCAGCCACCAGACAAGTGGCAACCACGCCGCCTTCTGCAAAAGAGGAAGAAGGAAAGAAGGGAGAGAGAAAAAAAGGGGGGATGGAAGGAAGGGAGGATTAGAGACGAATAGAATCTGCAGCCGCATTCAGAAACTTACTCGGGCTTGAGAAAAACAATTTAAGAAAAGTAAAAGGGAAGTGTCCAGAGTGGGAAGGGAATTCACAAATGCAGCCTCCGGCGGGAAGAGCGCCCTGGCTGTGGAGCTCCAGGGGAAAGGGAGTCGAGCGTCTTCTTTGCCACTTACCTAGTCCCCTGTCTACAAAGCTGGTGATCGTGTTAGCCGACTTGGAAGACTGGAAAAAGCTGGCATTGATGCCCAGCTTCTCGGCGATGGAGTAAGTCCTGTAGATTGACAGCATGTACTCGTGGGGCACCACGCGCGGACCCCTGCCTGGCGGCTCCTGCGCCCGGGGCTGCTGAGCCTGGGGCTCGTCCTGAGGCCGCGGCTGTGGCTCCTGGCCCGCCCGGCCCGCGTCACTCTCGTGCGGCGCCCGCTGCATCTTCCCTTCCTTGCGGCTCCGCATGCCCTTGGTGGAGCCCAGCTCGGCGGACGACGAGGAGGATGAGATGGAAGCCTGCTGGAAACCGGGCAAATCCCACAGAAAACTGATGAGGAAGACTGCAGAGAGCAGGACCCTGGGAGTATCCATGGCGGGCAAGTGGCTACGTCTCCCCAAGAGGCGGTGGCGGCAGCGCAGGACGCGCGGGACACGGAGCGGCTGGACAGCGGCCGGGGCCCGGCTCCTCGGGCGGACTCGGAGTGCGAGGAGCCGGGTCCCAGCCACACAAACCCCGGCCCCGCCACGCCCCCTCCCGCCCCTCGCCGGGAGGGGAGGAATGGGGAGGGAGGGCAGAAGAGGGGTGGGGAGGGTGGGAGGAGAACCGGGTGGTGCGGGCCGGAGGTGTGGGGGAGAGGGGCCGCGGTGCGCCGGTGTGGCAGGAAGACGCAGCGCCCCCGCGGGACGCGCGCGGGGTTGCCGGGCGGTGCGCGCGGCGCGGGCCACAAGCGCTGACCAGGGGAAGGCGGGCGCCGCCGGCCCGTGGCGGGGGAGTAGAGGCTGGCCCACCGCGCCAGGGTCCCCCTCGAACTCCGGGAGGTGCGGTCCCTCCGCAGCGCGGCCCCGGCTTTCGGTCCCCGCCAGCCGCCTCCACCTTCCTGGGATCCAGCGGCCCGGGAGGAGGGAAGCGGCGGCGGCGCCCCCCAGAGACTGCTTGGGGCAGGCGACTCTGCTGCAGGCTGCGCGCTGCCTCGGGGCGGTGGTACCTTCCCTCCTTGGCCCCAACCGCCAGGCCTGCCGTTCGTGCCCCTCAGGGGCCAGCCCCGAGCCAGAGAAGCCTCTCCGTGGGCCAGGCGCCGGGCCCAGCTCGGAACAGCCCCATTTTCTCGGTGGGGTATCGCTCTCCACAAAGACAGGCGTCTATTCCCGACCCTCGAGGTCAGGCAAAGGCCACGAGTCTTTAGACTTTGGATCGATGCTAAAAGCTGCTGGGCTCCCCTGCAGGCCCCAGCCTCTCCTCTCGCAGTCCCCAACCTCTTCTGACGCAGACTTTAGCTGCTCCACTTCGTCGTCGGCTCCCGGGATCCTCTCCCTCTCGCGGCCTGTCCCCCGCCTCCACTGCATCCCCATTTTCCCTCTCTTCTTTCCCTCCCGCCTGCAGGACTTCCTCCTTCCCCAAGTTCCTTCTGCATTCCAATCCCTCGTTCCCCAGCCTGCTTTTCTTCTCACACTGCCCTCCCATCTCACACTGTCTTCCCACCCTGTCTCTTCCCGGCCTCCCCCTGCTTCCAGTGGACCCCTCCCTTTGCAGCTCTACCCCAATCTGTTTCTCTTCAGCCCAGCCTCGCCCCATCACGAGTTTCCTTTATCTGTCCCCAGATTCCCCGTGCCTGTCTTCCCCGCCCACTGCCTCGCTCATTCCTGGGCCTGCACGCTGAAAGGCGAGGCAGCGTAGCGCTGCTTCTGTCTGCCACAGTTCTCTGCCCTGGACTGCTATGGACAGAAGACTTTCCCTGAG
The DNA here is from genome assembly GCF_002776525.5 of Piliocolobus tephrosceles. Classification (NCBI taxonomy): domain Eukaryota; kingdom Metazoa; phylum Chordata; class Mammalia; order Primates; family Cercopithecidae; genus Piliocolobus; species Piliocolobus tephrosceles. The sequence goes on from NC_045440.1 coordinate 96,923,445, forward strand.
TATTGATTGGGTGCTCAGGCACCAAACATATAGTACCCTCCTTTCATCGTGCCAACAGCTTTGTGAGGTTGGCGTTGACGATTTTCACCTTCACGGATGGGAAAAAAAAAAAAAAAAAAGACTCAATGGAGACAAGTGACTTTTCCAAGGCCACTCTGCCAAGAGATTATGCAGCAAGGGACAGAATCCAGGCTCCCACCCCAAGCCCAAGATTCTTCCCACTACAGCATAGACAGTCATTCCTGGCCCAACTTCTCTATTTCTTGCTTTTTTCTTCTCTTTATGGTTCCACTTGATCTCAGGTGGCTGCTTCCTCCGCCATGCTACTTTCTGTGTGTGCTCCCAGTCTCTCTAATCTCCTCCCTCTCACTTTCTTCCCCCTTCTTCCTTTTGCTTTTTCATCACCTCTTCTGTCCTACAGGGACCACTCACATGACAGCCTGCAGGGGGAGGGAGTTTTGCTGCGCTGCTCCCCTCATTCCTTTCACTTCCTTAAGGTCTGGGATATGCCCTCCACCATGGACGCTGGCCTCCTTCAGGTAACGGCAAGCACCCACAGAGAACTTGTGTGTCAGTCATGGTTTGAAGCCCTTCACCAATATTATTTTACTTAATCTTCACAGCAATCCTGAAATAAGTGCTATATTATGCCTATTTTACAGATAGGGAAACTGAGGCCCAGGGTCACACTACTCCAGAGTCTGGCCTCTTAACCACTGGGCTATTGAGCTTGGCTGCTCTCCCTTTGGTCTCCATGGACGCCCCTTCTGGCCCTATCTCAATTCTACTTATGTCCCCTAGTTTTGGTTTCAAGGTTGTCAAGTTCCGAGACCTTATACTCGAAGGTGCTTTAACTGTAACATTTTCTTCCCTTCTCTCTCTGTGCTTTAAAATGGCTTATTAATATTTACAATAAAAATAAAATAAAAGAAGATGAAACTGAAAGAAAAAAATTATTTCTCAGATTCTTGCCACTACAACAAATCCAAATGTTTTTAGCTTTTGGGTTCCCTTCCACTCCTTCTTTACTTGTTATGCACATATCCTTTTCATATTATTGCAATCCAGGGATAGATATTATGATGGATTCCGCCCTTGTCACTTAACATTTTACAACCAAGTCCACTGCCTTCAATGTCTCTCCCCCATGCCTATCAATACAGGTCTTCACTGCCCCTCTGCTGGCCTGCAAATGCCATCCCTGCAAAATCACAGACAAAACTCTTCATTTCTCATTTGCAGAAGCAACATTTCCCCTCTACCTACTTGTTGCCCATGGGATGCACGTGGTCTTTTTTGACCTGCCCTGTGTCTTGCTCTGTATGTCTGCCTCTCAAGTGTCATCCAGGAGAGCACCCTCCTTGTGGTCTATTTCCATCCCTTCCCTCAGGAAACAAAACTTGTGGTTTGTGTTGTCAATATTTTAATTTCTATCAGTGTGGTGCCTGGTTAACAATGTTTCATAGTTTTATAGTTTCAGACCCTCCATCCAATAAGTATTGTATGTTTCCTACCTGCAGAGGCAACTCTATGTGTTCTCTCTTCATTTTGCCCGCAGCAATTATTATCTGCTACAAGTTATCAGTAAACAGGAAACAAAGTAATGAGCCTATTGCTGTGATTTAGGACCTCTCAGCATGCTAGATGGAGCCACATGGAACAGTAAATGACACTGAAACAGGGACCACAAAGGTCGTCGTCTGTTGTCCTTCAGGATTCCCCTGGGGCTGACATTACCTTCCGTCATTGCTATCAGCCTTGGGTCTTTGCAAGAAAAGTTCTGGCTGGTCTTTGCCTGAAAGGGCTGCAGCGATCATTTTACAGGTGAGGAAAGAGAGGTGCAGACAAATTCAGTGGAGAGAGCCCGAGGTTTTAAACTAGTCAGAAATGTAACTAGGATTAGGAGCCAAGACATTCTGACCCCTAAGTGAATGCTTCTCCTGTATTACAAAAATATATTTCAAATATCATGACAATGACCCACAGTAGCATACAGTGCCCGATCTCTTTCTCTGCAGTGCGTATATTTCAGATAGTTTCAGATAGGAATCCATCCCAATGTTGAGACCACACCAAAGCCTTTGCACTCATGTTCTCTTTCTCTCTCTCTCTCTCTCTGTGTGTGTGTGTGTGAGAAAAATAAAAATACAAAGAGCAAACTACAAGTCCAAATCTGCTTTTAAGATCTTCAAGGAACATTTTGAGTCTTTGAACCAGTGCTACAGAATTTAAATGTTTGGTCTAATCTTAGATTTTCTAGTAATTTCTTAAACAACTTTATCTGTGGAAAATGTTAGAAAGGTGAAAGTTTCTTGAGAAGGTCTGAGGTGGGCACCGTGGCATTTTGATAGATTTTGCTACACCAACAGATGGAAAGACGTATATACAACTGTGCAGTATGGTATCTCCTGCCCCCCTGTGGACGCCGAGGGAGTTACCTGTGGAGAACCAAAACAGTACTGGACTGGAGCACGCTTACAGGCACTTTCAAAGTTGAGCAAGGCATAGTGGCATCTATTAACATAAATTTTAAGAAATCAGAGAGTCATGCCTAAGGTATGTGTATCATTTGGCAACAAAACATCCATAAATGAGAGATCTGTCCACCCAGAGATACAGAGCCAAAAGCAAATAGAATTGTCCTCTTATTATCTCAAATCGGTGCTGGTGTTGTTTTAAAATTGTTATTTTACATTAATCTAGGGAGAGAAGATTCTCTTAAATAAATAGAAGAGTTTATATCTTTTATTATTTTATTTTTCATTCAGGTGTCACTCCAAAGACAACTTTTATAACAATGACTGAGGATGTTGGACTTTGGTATGAACTCTACCTAGCTGTGAAGTAACCATGCTTTAAGGGGCTCTGGAAATATACTCTAGAAAGATGTCTCAGCAGCTAAAATTTTGTAAAAATTTCACTTCTTTAAGGTACTTTCTTTATAAAACCCCAGTTGAAATACAAACATTATCTAGTAGGATCCCTCCTGGTATTTTACTACCACTATTAGATTCTTCCAAATGAACTAGTAATCCGATAAGACTGGCTAGCTGACACCTATTTGGTCTAAAAGTAATGAGACTTAAGACTGGTGGATTTTGATTATAAGAGGACAGAAAGGGCTGGGCTTTAAATTCTGTTCCTTTGCACTCCTACAGCCTCTGGCAAGAAGAATAAGGAAGAAACCAATCAGGTGCACCTCAAGTTACTCACACTTGCTTCAGCCTGAGCAGTCCTGCTTTTATCTGTTTTTTGACAGCTTCATAAAATTTCATCTGCAAAAAGGTCCCTCAGAAAAAGAAAAGAAAATGAAAGCTATTGGCTTAGAGTACTGGGCAGTGTTCCTCAAAGGGTGGTCAGGGTGAAAAATGTGTGAAGTCTTGAGCAGCAGGAGGAAAGGTAAAGACTGTTTGCTTCAGGAAAGTGGAAGAAGAGGGGGAAAAAAAAAAAAAACCCTGTGACAGATAAACATAAAATACAGCTTCCCCTTTATCTCTTAGACTGGGAGGTACCAGCCCTATTAATACCCTCTGTTTTCCCTAATTTATATTGAGACTCACTGTTCCATTTCTTTTGTTTGTTTGTTCCCTTGGCAGAATAATTTACAGAGAAGTTAAATGAAATGAGTTGTGCCAGATGACAGAATACTCTGAGTCTCGGCTTCCCCCCGCCATCAGCTGAATGGGGTCTCAGTGAAAGGCAAATCAGAGATTCAATCGGTCCTATGCATGCCACCAGAATGACAGCACTGAGATGGGTAGGAATTGGCATTTTAGTTTTGGATATTGAAAGAAGCACCAACACTCACTGGGGGAATCAAAGCAACCCAGTCACTGCCCTTCTTTGGTTCCATTGCAGGGGACATAGATGTCCAACCATCTTGTAGTTTGCCAACACCAGTGGTTCTCAAAGTGTGGCTCCTCGAGCAGCTGTATCAGTATCACCTAAAAACTTGTTAGAAATGCCAATTCTTAGGCCTCACCCGGATTCAGAGTCAGAAACTGTGGTGCTAAGGCCCAGCAATCTGTGTTTTGACAAGCCCTCAGGAAATTCTGATGAACACCAAGATTTGAGCACCTCTGGCCTACACCATGAAACAGGGGCGAGTTACCTGCCAAGAACTTCAAGAAATGCTTTGATTTTAAAGGAAAAGCTGTAAAGGAAATGCATACTATGCCATTTTATTTTCAAATTAATGATTCTCATTCCGAATGAGCAAATAATTTTCATTCTCCATGTGAACCAGGTGTATTTAATTGCCTACAGCCATACTAGGCCAAATGTGGCTAATCTGCCTTGATCTCTAAAAGTAAGTGGAATTGGGCCTGTTTATAATCTGAAAGAAAGACAGAAACGTCATCAGAATGAAGTCGACTGCAGACATCTCTTATACACTATGGATGTTAAATGAGGGGCTTCAAGTCATGGGTTCAGATCTCAGCTCTGTCACTTTCTAGCTATGTGAATTCAAAACCTTCTGTGAGTTTTGTCACCTCAGATAGAGGTGAAAGTATATTCCTCTAAGTTTTTTTGTGCAGATTATACATTAATGTATGTAAATTCTTACCACAAATATAAGTAAATATGGTGCTTATTAATTAGTCAACTATTTAGATTTTTTAAACATTGAAGAATTCTTTGTTAATTTTAGTAGTTCTCAATCTTGATATTTTTTGGAGTTACACTTTAAATTTTTAGTTTAACTAGCTTTTACATTCTCTTAAAAATTCTTTTTTTCTTTAAGTAACTTCTCTAAAATTGCTGTTTGCTTGACACAGCAAGGTTTTTACTCTATTTCACTATGAATTTGGGGCAACACTTTTCTTCTGTAACGATTTGACATGTTTTATGCTTGTCCAAATATTCTAGATTAAAAACACATTGCAGTTTGCTAATAGGTATTGGGATACTTAAATTGAACAGACGAAGTGCCTTCTCAAATGAGCGTCTAGGGTGCTTATGAGAGTAAAGATGATTAAATTCTAGGAATGATTTGATCCTTGCCAAATCTTGCATAGAGAATAACAATCCTATAGGAAATTGTCTTTCCTGTTTAGGATCAGATTTGGTTTGAAAAATTACTACCAACTTTGTAAACATTAAAATAGAAGCAATAAAGATGTGAAATTTCACACAGGGGATCTACAATGTTTGGATAATTATAAGCATATGGCTACTTTACATGAGATCTCTGTTAAAAGTGTATTTACTAGGGCTCTGGGAAAACAGAGGTTCTCAAATTCAGGGTTTATTTACATACACTGAGAATGTCACATTTACTATCAATTTATCATAATCTATTTTTACTTCAGAGCTCTAAATAGTATTAGCAAAATGATAACAGTATCCGTTGTTTATGGCTCTCTTGTCTGTTAGTTAACTTACCAGGTTTTACTCATGAGAGAAATGGAAAAGAGCAATTAAGTTTCAATCAAACGTGTCAAATGCTTTCTCGATAATTTTAAAATTTCCTATATTTTATGTTAATATTTAGGGCATATGCCTGTGCGGAGTAGTTTCAATATATTCTACTCAAATAAAAATGATTGATGTAACAATTGTATGTGCTTTTTAAAAAACAGTACTTCAATGTGTCTGTTTCTAGGAATTAAAAAAACCCACAAATTTGTTGCCTATTTGTTTAGAAGTAACTAAATAAATACTTTAAGTCTTAGAAATGGTTGAAATGTTATTTTGAAATGAGTAAGTATGGGATTTAAGAGTTTGAAAAGTCAGGATAAACCCTACCTTTCTCAAAAAACCTTTCTGTGACTTTTCTTCTCAAGTGCTAAGATTATGAAATATCACAGCTGCAAGTTATAATAAGCTGATCTAAAATACAAAGTACAGAGATGGAAAGCAGGATAGTGGTTGCCAAGGGCTGTGAGAGGAGGAAATGGGGAATTCGTATTTAATGGGTACAAAGTTTCAATTTGGGAAGATGAAAAAGTTGTGAAGAGGACAGAAGTGATGGTTACACAACAGGGTAAATGTACCCAAGGCACAGAACTGTATACTTTAAGAATGGTTAAGATGGTCAACTTTACCTTGTATCTATTTTACCACAATAAAAAGTACACAGATTTAATAAAAATTTTCCAAAAAAAATCCACTTGCAAAATACATGCTTAAAGACAAAACTATTTTAGACAGCTTTGTTGACAATTTTGGCTTTTTCTTTTTTCTTTTCCTTTTTTTTTTTTTTTGAGACGGAGTCTTGCTCTGTCGCCCGGGTTGGAGTGCAGTGGCCGGATCTCAGCTTACTGCAAGCTCCGCCTCCCGGGTTTACGCCATTCTCCTGCCTCAGCCTCCCGAGTAGCTGGGACTACAGGCGCCAGCCACCTCGCCTGGCTAGCTTTTTGTATTTTTCAGTAGAGACGGGGTTTCACCGTGTTAGCCAGGATGGTCTCGATCTCCTGACCTCGTGATCCGCCCGTCTCGGCCTCCCAAAGTGCTGGGATTACAGGCTTGAGCCACCGCGCCCGGCCAATTTTGGCTTTTTTCATTTCACTGCATAGACTTTGTTAATAAGCATAACTGAGTTTTTTTGTTGTTGTTGTTTATTTACAGAAATGTCAAGGGGAATGTTTTGTTAGTCCTTTTGAGGTGTAAACCTGACTCTGTCTCTCCAGCTGTATCATGTGAACCATCCTGAATTTCTCACTTTATTTTTCTCCTTAGATAAGACTGTTTCAGTAAATATTAGAATTTGCTAAGCTATTTTATTAAAGGACTAATATGTGAAGGAGAATTTTTTTTTTTTTTTTGAGTCGCAGTCTCGCTCTGTCGCCCAGGCTGGGAGTGCAGTGGCACGATCTCGGCTCACTACAAGCTCCGCCTCCCAGGTTCACGCCATTCTCCTGCCTCAGCCTCCAGAGTATCTGGGACTACAGGCGCCGCCACCACGCCCGGCTGATTTTTTGTATTTTTAGTAGAGACGGGGTTTCGCCGTGTTAGCCAGGATGGTCTCGATCTCCTGACCTCGTGATCTGCCTGCTTCAGCCTCCCAAAGTGCTGGGATTACAGGACAGGTGTGAGCCACCGCTCCCAGCCTGGAGATTTTTTATTATTTTTATTATTATACTTTAAGTTCGGGGATACATGTGCAGAACGTGCAGGTTTGTTACATAGGTATATACGTGCCATAGTGGTTTGCTGCACCCATCAACCTGTCATCTACATTAGGTATTTCTCCTGATGCTCTCCTTCCCTGTGATGGAGATTTTTAAGCACCGTATGAAAAATTGATTATATAAGTTCCTGGTGTGCCCACTCCAATGTTCAACAGGCCTCCAAGGAAGGAAAAATACTGAAATAGTTAAAATTTATATTTTTCCTCTTTGCTTTTTCTTTCCAGAATCATCATGTTCACGGTGTGTCTTTCTCTTGGCTGTCAATTAATGCCTAATATCTACCTCTCCAAGAGCAAATTGATTCCAGGCTTAAGTTTTCAAGAAATATATGTATTTCAATAAAATATTCTTGATACCAAAAAAGTATTCAGGTCAAAAATCATGATGCCTGAATGGTGGTGGTGATCCCGGCACAATGACAGTCCCATATGTTTATGTGGCTGTATTCCTTTCTTGGAATCTTGCCATATTTATGGTGTACATGTTACAATCATGGCTCGTGAGGGCAGGACAAGACTATAAAAGTCATACGGTCCAGCCCTTTCCTTTAGAGATGAAGAACTATGGCTGTAGAAACTGGTAAGAGACTTCCTGAAGCTTGTGAAGTTCATCAAGTTGAGAGTCCCAGCTCCCAGTCACGAATCCAGAACTCTTTTTAGAACACCAGCACTTTTTCCTGTACTGTTCTCCAAAGAGTACCCATTTGAATGTCCATCCTTTCCAAAAAATTTGAGGACTGTGAAGATAATTTTCATGCTTTGCATATTTTTAGATATTCCCCTCTGAGCTGGGTAAGCATGACATAGAGATATTCGGGTACTTGATATTTACAGGTGTCAAATACAGGTATTTACATATTTTAAATGCTGTTAGGTATACCCCACTGGGTGAGGCACACATGACATAGTTATCAATCTGTATCATCTATTTAAGTATCTGTGTTGACATGAATTGACTTTCACTTTCTCTTGTCCTCTATCTCCTGCACAGCAAGGACAATAGGAATTATAATCCATATAAAGCAATTTGCTTACTTGAAGACTATTATGAACTCATGACCATTTTTTCCTTTTCTGTCCGAATAATTCTGGCTGCTTTAGGTGTTTCAACAAGACTTTATTTGTTCAAAGTGCTGCCCCCCTATAAAGGAAGTTGTGCAACCTAATCTAGACAGATTTCAGATAAAGTCATGTGTTCACCTCTACACATTCTCACTGTAGAAAAAAGTCACAGAGGTGGAGGTTAGTGCATTTCTAATTATTGAGAATGCTACCATTTTAATATTAAAGAACAATCAGAGTGGCAGGAACAGTGGTGAATCCACCCATTAGCAATTTAAAGAAAACAGAAAGGGGTGAGTTAGGAGTTTGCCTCCTGTTATTTTCCCTTCCCTAGCTCCCTGAGACTTTCCAATCCAGCAGGGCCTCTCTCATCATTTGCTCTCTTTCTTCTCTCCTTAGAGACTAGCTGTCTTTCTCTCCACTCCTGGTTTCTCTCCATCTTCTTCCCTCTTTTCATTCCCACCTCCTCCTCTTTCTCCCAGCCTTTACTTTTTCTCTTCCTCATTCCAGCTCTCTTCCTATCCTTTCTCTTCTAACCAGCTAACATCTGGGACTGAAGCACATTTTAAAACTTTCCATTCACATTGACCCTAATGTAAGGACCAAATGAATACAACCTTATATTTTCCTTTTAAAAAAATTCCTACCAGTTGAAACTAATCTACTTTTCCTTTTATTTAAATGTGGCCCTTGATAGATTTATTTTCCCACAGTGGTCCTGAAAGGGGGAAATTTTTTTTTTTAAACCCTATCTGTCCCATAAGGATTTTATTATTTGGTATTTGTTTAAATATGGCATCAAATACATACAGATTCCTTCCTTGTATTGGTGTGTTTTTATGGTTGGGTGTAGTGTAGCCAACACTACAATTCCCTTGCTGCATTTTTTGAAGGTTCATATGGCTGCCATGGATTCAGTTTGACCCTCTCTTAGAAGTTAGCTCATATCTTAGCAATATTAGGCCGGTATGTAACTTGCCAGGACTATCACTTTAGGAGTGTAATATAAATTAATAATATCTGAAATTATAATTTTAACACTATAAGCCTCTTCCATAAGCATTTTGGCTTCTGTTGGCACTCAAGGTCTGCTTTAGGTTTTGTTTGTTTGTTTGTTTGTTTGTTTGTTTGTTTGTTAGAGACAGGGTCTTGCTATGTTGCCCAGGCTGGTCTCAAACTCCTTGCCTTAAGTGATCTTCCTGCATCAACCTCTGGAGTAGCTGAGATTACAGGCATGAGCCAATGCATCTACTGTGGCCAATACATTCTAGCCCTAACTTCATCTCCCCTTACTTCTAAGCAGAGATCTGGCAATTGAGCCACATGATGTTGTGGATCCTTCTAAGTCTGCATGTGTTTTCTCGCCACCTATGTTCTGCAAACACATGTGCCTCATCTGGACGGCTGGCCTGCCTGCCTCCTCTCCACCATCTGCACCTAACTGTAACAGGCACGTTTTATGGCACCCCCCTCCGCCCTAGCTCCCGATGTGTCCTGCAGGACGGGTGTATGTGAATCTGAAAGATAAAGAAAAAAAGTAAACCCCTTGAGTGATTTTATCAACTTTTCTGCCTTCCATGTTCTCTGACCACCTCTGAACATACATACATCTCTTCCTAGAGTAAGAATCAATGGTTGGGGTTTATCCTATTAAAGTAACAGTTCTCTAGAGCCATGTAGCACAGAACTCTCCCAAAAGAACTATAGGTAGGAAAATTTAGTGAGACTACATTTTGAGAAACTCCTAACCACCATGACAAAAAGAATCACAGAAAGTCAGATCTTAGAAAGGCCTAAGAGATCACCCAGTATAACTGACTCAAAATAGACAGTGTAGAATAATGGTTCAGGCTACCCAAGCACAAATCCTGCTGCTACCATTGAAGCTATACAGCCTTGGCATCTTACAGAATTTTTTCTGTTCTTAACCCCTTCTATAATGTGGGGTCAACATGCCATGTAACTCACAAGTTTGCCGTGAGGATAAAATGAACTAATGCATGTAAAACACTCTGAATACTGACTGGCACATAGAAACATCTTACTGTTAGTAATATTATTATTTTACAGATGAGAGGAATGACACGCAGGGTTAGGTTCTGTGCAGAGTCTCACATAGTGACACAGCTGGGATGAAAAGCCATGTCTCCTGACTACCATTCAACCAGGTAATAAAAGGGTGGGTGTTCATGAACTTCATGAAGTTCACAATGAGTTTTTGCAGGATGACTCAACAGATTTTAAAAAAGATCGAGGATACTGATCAGAGAGCAGAGCTTACAACTGATGCCTTCTAATCACTATCCAGGCATGCTGGATTGAAAACAAATGGACAATTTCAATGTGGTGATGCAATGCCAAATGCTCTAGATTGCAGTTTTTCACAAACTGTGGGTTGTGACATAGTAGTGGGTTATTATATCAGAGTAACGAATAATGACCACAAATTTTTTTTTTGAAGTGAAAGAATGGAATAGAATAAAACAGAACAGAAAGAATAGAATGGAATGGCATGGAATGAAATGGAATGGAATGGCATGGAGTGGAATGGAGTGGAATGGAATGGAGTGGAGTGGAGTGGAGTGGAGTGGAATGGAATGGAATGGAATGGAATGGAATGGAATGGAGTGGAATGGAATGGAATGGAATGAATCAGAATACCTTGAACATAGTACAAGTGTTCTTTTGGAAAATTTGTTTGAGTGGTGTGTGTGTGTGTGTGCGCGTGTGTGTTGTGGGTTGTCCATAAAATTCTTACTGGAGATGTGGTTAATTTTTTTTTTTTTGAAAAAATTTATTCAGAATTGTTCTCTAACACTTTTTAGCATGGTTAGATATATAGCTAGAAAATTTGTGAGGAACAACTTTCTTAATTCCTTTGGAATAAAAGGTTTCATCAACAATGGCCTTTTCTATTTATCCTCCCCGGGATACTCATCTGCTTCAGCCACCTTACATTCCAGGCAAAAGAGCCAGGAGAAAGGAGGAGCGAGGGAAAAGTGTATCTGCAGGCAGAGGCTGCTCATTGCTACCATTTTCTAGGAAACAATTACTCTGGCTGGCTGGCCAGATCAGAGCCCTGACCATAGCCTCCAAATTTCCACCAGGACAGGTTGCACTGGCCACATGATTGATGGCTGAAAAATATTAACAGCATCAGCTTAAACGAAAGAGGGATTAAAAGCTAGAGTCAGTGTCTCTGAGGACAGAGCTCACCCAAGGAAGCCTGTTAAACAAACTGATGTTTCCTTAAAAGTTGTCTGCAAAATGTGCAAACTGACAAAATGTTTACAGAATCCCTACTACTCCACCAGCTAGATTTACCTTTGGCAAATCACTCTGATGACTCTATAATTACTACAGTCCTGTGGTTATCTTTCTTATAAAATGGCTGGAGATGAAAGAAAACCAATAACTGAAGCCAATTAATTCAAGCTGCCATTCCCTCCCACAAAGAACTGAAGGAGATCTTCATGGCAACTGTTCAATGTGATTTTTTTTTTCGTTTGAGACTCTCTTTTGTAAAACTAAAATACACAGACAGCAAACTTAACCTGGTTATTTCTTGTCCTCTTCTCCTGCCCCCATCAAATCACTGTTCTTGAAACTTACTGGTTTAGAAAAACTCAATCCAGACCAGTTAGCCTCAGGGTACACTAACATGCTTTTGAGCCAGGTAGTTGATAAATTTAAAAGCCTATGGGAAAACGCTAGCAGAGTGCCTGAGACTATCATGACTCAACGGCCAAGCATGTGTGGGTGCCGGTCAATCTTACCACCTCAATATTTCTTTAATCTTTCACTTTAAAGTGTCTACAGCTTCTATCCCACATAACTGGGAAAACTAGTATTCTTTCTGTCCTTGGTATTTCTGGGGATTCTTGGAGGATGATGTTTCTCCCAGTTTCCTCTTATTCCAAACTTATGCTGAATTTTCACTTTCTTCTGTCCTTCTATGACCATCTCTTCTTGCAATCTTGCCTTGAATGCAGTTGTCATTGTTTTCGCCTCTGGCTCCCCACAGTATGCAAGAATGCCACCTGTGTCAGGCAGCTACTGAAAGTGGAAGCCCAGCATGACTCAAAAGCCAACATTAGTTTGTTTTTTTTTTTTTTTTTAGGCGGAGTCTCGCACTGTGACCCAGGCTGGAGTGCAGTGGCTCCGTCTCGGCTCACTGCAAGCTCCGCCTCGCGGGTTCACGCCATTCTCCTGCCTCAGCCTCCTGAGTAGCTGGGACTACAGGCGCCTGTCACCACGCCTGGTTAATTTTTTGTATTTTTTAGTAGAGACGGGGTTTCACCATGTTAGCCAGGATGGTCTCGATCTCCTGACTTCGTGATCCGCCTGCCTTGGCCTTCCAAAGTGCTGGGATTACGGGCATGAGCCACTGCGCCCGGCCAGATGTCTTTTTTTCTTTCTTTCTTTCTTTCTTTCTTTTCTTTTCTTCCTTTCTTCCTTTCTTTCTTTCTTTCTTTCTTTCTTTCTTTCTTTCTTTCTTTCTTTCTTTCTTTCTTTCTTTCTTTCTTTCTTTCTGAGATGGAGT
>NC_045440.1:96936581-97110290 GCF_002776525.5 Piliocolobus tephrosceles
TTCAAGCGATTCTCCTGCCTCAGCCTCCTGAGTAGCTGGGATTACAGGTGCCTGCCACCACGCCCCACTAATTTTTTGTATTTTTAGTAGAGACAGGGCTTCACCATGTTGGCCAGGCTGATCTCAAACTCCTGACCTCAGGTGATCCGCCCTCCTCGGCCTCTCAAAGTGCTGGAATGACAGGTGTGAGCCACCGTACCTGGCCTAGATGTCTTTGTTCTTAAGCCATCCTCATTTGGGTCACCTCTGTGACCTTCTCAGAAGTCATCTCCAATTGCCACCTCCATCACCTCTGCCCAGTTTCCCTATCCCCTCCTTTCTTCACAGACTGCTGAGGACATCTCAAAATCTTGTTTCTTTATTACATAAATGAAATAAGCTTCTCATTTCTTCTTCTACTGGTACCCAAGAGATACAAAGCCCATTGCAATGAGCCAACCAACAATGGACTCAACCATGATGACCAGTCTCCAGTCATTATATATAGAAGCCTGTAAATACACTGGAAATCAAAAGCTCCTTTTTTCTCTGAATCAGATTAAATTCTTGGGAAGGCACCCTTATCCTGATATGAAATATGCTGCCCAATCTTTAAAAGCAGAAACAGACCTAGTCAGATTCTCTAAAGTTTTGTTTCTAACAGTGTTTTTCCTCTTCTCACTACTATGGATATTTAATAAACTTTCTTAACTGAGAAACTGATTTATTAAATATGTGACATTTAGAGTTTATAAAAACCAAGCATGTTGAAAGAATTTTCTGAGCAAGAAAATATGTGCTTATACTTCCAGGACTCTTCAATGCAGCATTTGTTATTGTTGTTGTTAATGATATTTGCTATCTTGCCCAATGTGCTAGCTAGCACATTGCCAGACTGGCCACACCTCTTGTATGAAGTTAAATGTAAATCACATGGGTAACTTCATCATGGCTAAGGAAAAACCCCCGAACCAACAGTTTTGGCTGAGTCTATAAGCCTTTAGCTAAATTAGTTAAGGGTACATTTCAACATTTGGCTGACCTGATTCCATCAAGGCAAAAAGTGAGAACTGGACAAGACAACATGCTCCAATATACATATATACTTACCTAAGCAGAATGCCTGGATAGATGTTCCATTTTCTCTGTTTTCTCTGCATCTATTCTTGACTTGTCCTGTAGATACTTTAGAGTAAGGATTAGAAGAGTTTGTTCAAACTTTATTGTCTATTTTATTACTTGTGGTCCACAAGGAGATAATCGAACAGGTAACAACAGTTTTTCCACAATAGTTGTGTTAGGATAACACGGCATTAAAAGTCCCTAGAGGCAATGCCCTAGGTTCTGTATTGGCAATCTTATTCTTGAAAAATAATTGTTTCCAAAGTTCATGCTCCAAATCTTAGGTGAAGTATGAATCTGGTTTTTTTTTGTTTTTTGTTTTTGTTTTTGTTTTTGTTTTGAGAAAGGTCTCACTTTGCCACCCAGGGTGGAGTGGCATGATCATAGCTCACTGCAGCCTTGACTTCCTGGGCCCAATCTATCCTCTCCCCTCAGCCTCCCGAGTAGCTGGGACCACAGGTGTGTGCCAACCACAGCTGGCTCATTTTTGTATTTTTTTGTAGAGACAGAGTGTCCCTGTGCTGTCCAGGCTGGTCTCAAAGCCTGGGGCTCAAGCCATCCTCCAGCCTCGGCCTCCAAAAGTGCTGGGATTACCGAATGAGCCACTGCACTGACCCTGAAGATCTTTTTTATTGTGAGTTTTCAAAATTCTACTCATTCCAATGTTTCTGGTATGAATTGCTTAACCAGTGTGATATCCAAATAAGACCTCATCTCTTTTGAATATTCAGGTAATCATTTGAGCTCCCACTTGTCCATTTTAACAGAATAGCCAATTTCGTTGGTTCCCTACTTTTATCTCTTTGCCACTCACTTAAATGATTGAAGAGCCTCAGAGACTTATTGAGTCTAAAGGAGTCAGTCTTTCCTCCTCCCTCCTGTATTTTACTCTCACCCAAGGATGCTCTACCCTTGGGGTCTCTGATGTGAAGCTTTTATGTTTGTGCTCAGGGGTTCCCAACTCTGCCCTTTCTTACAGAATGTCAGGGTCAAGGCTGCCTTCCAGGCTCAAATACACATTGGACTAGAATAAATGATACTCCCTCTTTCCTGCATGTGAGTGCTCTTCAAGGGCCTTTGGGGTCCTTTCTGCACGTGGACTTTTGTTGAGGCCATCTCAGCCCATCGGAAAAATTCTCATCAGAAAGGAAGGGTGGTGAGTCCTGAGTTATTTTCTTCCTAGCAAACTCCTTTACTCCTATGCCTAGGTTCCCATCTGCCTACCAAACTGCCAGATTTGCGTATTAAGGAGTACCAGAAAAAGCATCCTTCCTTGGCCTCATACAATCCTATTGCACCTGCCACCCAAGTCAATAAGTCAGTAGCCAATGTCTACTTACATTTACATATCTGAGAATACTCTTCAAGGACTCTCCCCTGAAAAGGAAGAGATGTTCCCCAGTGATAGCTCTCAAGAAGCCATATAAAAGTTCTCTTTCTGAACCAAACATAGTCATAATAAAATTTTAAAATTAAATTCTCTCTTATCACACTGCCTTTTAGACTAAACACGTCTTTATAAATGGATTTCCCTATTAAAGTCTTTACTGTTGTTCTCCTTCTTTCTGTAGGACCAACTAAAGCCCAACTTAGACCTTTGGGGAAGAAATTCTTAATAAGGTACATTTTGGGTTCAACTGCAAATGTTAAGATGTGTGAGATATAATGCTTGCATCCAGCACTTAATAATCATTGGTAAATTTTGACAATTTCCTCCCTAACCTATCTTCCACTTGCAGTCTGCTGTTATTTTGTTGATTCAGTGCTTTTTACCCCTTCTTTAGGTGACCAGACCTTCATCTTTGTGGAAAGTCCCTCTTACCCCAACCCCAGCACCTCCCACCCCAGCCCTATATAGGGAGTGAGGACCAGGACCAGGATCCAGGCTGGCCTGGTCATAGTATTCTACCTACCCTCCAGCCCCTGTGATTGGTCTAGGTTTGGAGAAAGACAGGTGCTGAGCCAATCAGAACCCTTTGCCAAGATTTTTCTAAATGGAGTTGGGAAGATGGTCCTTTTTCTCTCTAGTGACACAGTTGACAAAAGTCAGCAAAGAGCTAACAGCAACTTTGACTGAAGCCCCTCAGAGAAAGTTGGTGTTCCGTCAGAGAGAATGGGGGCCACCTCTCAGAAAGGCTAAGGTGAGAGGAGAGTCTTGAAGGCATGGAGTCCCTAGTTTTGTTCATCTAAGATGCATCCCTGCCCTTTTTGGCCTAAGCTAGTTTTAGTTGACTTTCTATCACTTGTGACCCAAAGAGTCTTGACTAATACAGAAGTTGCTTACGGGGACATGAGCGTTGACTCAAGTCTGTAATCCCAGCACCTTGGGAGGTCGAGGCGGGTGGATCACGAGGTCGGGAGATTGAGACCACCCTGGCTAACACTGTGACACCCCGTCTCTGCTGAAAATACAAAAAAAAATTAGCCAGGCATGGTGGCGGGAGGCTGAGGCAGGAGAATGGCGTGAACCCGGGAGGCGGCTTGCAGTGAGCGGAGATGGCGCCACTGCACTCCAGCCTGGGCCACAGAGCGAGACTTCGTCTAAAAAACAAGAAAGTTGCTTCAGCCTTTAACATCCCCAGATCTACCCCCCGAAGCTGGGATGTTCAGATATCTTTCCATTCTGTATACCATACCGAATGTCATTCCAATAAATCCCAATTTCTGCTTAAATTTGTTTAAGCTGAATTTCTGAAACTTGCTACTTAAATTTCGTGGATTCATTTCCTCTTTCCTCCATTTCTCCATCAGTCAGTAGCCCTTAGGAAGAAAAATATATTTCTGATCCTCCTTTAGAGATATATCACCTATTTGGCTCTGTGAATTTGGAAAAGAAGAGAAACCAAAATGCCTTTCTTTCGGGTCAACAGGAAAGAAGGGAGTGTTAGCCTCATGTGGGCAAGAAGAGTGTCTGTCTGTTCTATGCACTGCTGCGCTCAGGGCCTCACACATTACACCTAGATGCTGAGTAATAAGTACCTGTTGAATGAATGACTAGGTACAGAATTATTGGAGAAGTGTGCCTTTAAGGTTTCATACTGACTTGGTCCTCTTCCTATGTTCCACTTGCAAGGTTGGCATTCCAGCCCTCATCCTATAGCACTGCAATTCCTTTTGACAAGATCAAGAGCAGCCCCAGGGCAAAGGACCGCATCAAATTCATCCCCCAATGGGGCACATTTGGGACACAGTGGCAAATAGCCAGTGTTTGGTAACTAATTAATTGAATGTTGGATAAATGA
This sequence comes from Piliocolobus tephrosceles, assembly GCF_002776525.5. Taxonomy (NCBI): domain Eukaryota; kingdom Metazoa; phylum Chordata; class Mammalia; order Primates; family Cercopithecidae; genus Piliocolobus; species Piliocolobus tephrosceles. The sequence continues at coordinate 96,940,925 of NC_045440.1, forward strand.
ATAGAGTATGAATCACGGATTTTAAAGAATGTGTTATTTTCAAAACCATAACTGCTATCAGTGTTTCCAAGTGAATGCCCTGATAAGACCTGTTTTTACAGCCCCATGAGACTCATTTATGATCAGCTCAATCTATTTACACACAACAAAGAAGTCATGGACCTGACCGGGTGCGGTGGCTCACGCCTGTAATCCCATCACTTTGGGAGGCCGAGGCGGGCGGATCACGAGGTCAGGAGAGGGAGACCATCTTGGCTAAGACGGTGAAACCCCGTCTTCACTAAAAATACAAAAAAAGTTTAGCCGGGCGTGGTGGCGGGCGCCTGTAGTCCCAGCTACTCGGGAGGCTGAGGCAGGAGAATGGCGTGAACCCAGGAGGCGGAGCTTGCAGTGAGCCAAGATTGAGCCACTGCACTCCAGCCCGGGCGACAGAGCGAGACTCCGGGGGAAAAAAAAAAAAAAGCCGGGACCAAAAGCTTTAATGACACCCCCTGAGATCTTATTTGTGGTTTTCATTTGCTTAACTCGTGCTTTCTCCATAACCTGCCCGGGCTGTGGCCGGATTTAAAAAGATGATGCATTTCCAGTAGAAGGACCCGAAGGCTGCCTGTTGGTCCCTGTGGTGGGCCACTTTCAAACAGAAGCTCTGGAAACAATGCGGGACCAGGGATGGTCCCAGAGCTGCTGCGGTGCTGCAGAGAATGCGCATCTGCTGCCTTGCTCTGAGACAATTAAAGTGGCAGAGCCTGGAACCTTCTCACTGAAATTATTTAAAAGCCTGCCTCATTCTTAGTACAAAGTTCAGAGTTTCTATTCTCAGAATCACTACTTATGTCTAGAATAATTTGTGCTTTGGAAACCATTTAAATTAGCCTCTTGGTTACTTATTTAAGATTGGGGAAAAAAGGGGTCCGGACGCAGGGGCTCACGCTTGCAATCCCAGCACTTTGGGAGGCTGTGGCGGGCGGATCATTTGAGGTCAAGAGCTCGAGATCAGCCTGGCCAACATGGTGAAGCCCCGTCTCTACTAAAAATACAAAAGAAAGAAAGAAAGAAAGAAAGAAAGAAAGAAAGAAAAAAAAGAAAGAAAGAAAGAAAGAAAGAAAGAAAGAAAGAGAAGCTGGGCATGATGGAGCATGCCTGTAATCCCAGCTGCTCAGGAGGCTGAGGCAGGAGAATCGCTTGAACCCGGAAGCCGGAGGTTGCAGTGAGCCGAGATCGCGCCACTGCACTCCAGCTTGGGCGACAGAGTGAGGATCCGTCTCAAAAAATAAAAAATAAATAAATAATTTAAAAACAAAGAAAAAAGGAATCAAGGAAGTTCTTCCCCATTTTACTATTGGTGACCCTAATTCACAGCAAGAAGCCGAGTACTCTATGTCTGAATCGAAAAGATTAAGATTGGATTTTATTTGACGCTGTCACATCTGTCAGGTTCTTGTAACGATCACAGCAGCGGAGTCCAGAAACCAAGCTAATGGCGCCCTCTGGTGTTCAGACCGCAGCATGAGCCGGTTTAATCTGTTTCAAAAGTTATAGTATCTAAAATATTTCCTCCTTTACTTTAGAGTGGCTCGGTTTGCAACCAACACATCACATGAGATGGCCCAGAGGGTGTGGGTGTCACCTTGGGGATGTCCCACCTCAGAATGGATGCAGGCATCTGGATAGCGCGCATGTGCATAGTAACCACAGGGGAGCGCTCATCTGAGAATGGATCCTCTCTCCCGTTTTTTTCCTAAAAATTGTGACTCCCAGGCTCGGATAGCCCAAGGAATGAAGACGGGGCCACAGGAAGTAACTCACACTGAACTTCTCACCAACATTGGAGAATGGGAACTGGAGCAGGTTTTCATTTAGAAAAGTAAAGAAATGAAAGCGTCTTTCTCCTGGTAGCATGGAGAAATTCAAACCTGTTTTATGTATTTATCGATTTATTCCTGTCTCACTTCATTTCACAAAAACTTTGAGGTCTATAAAAAATCCATAGAATACAAATAAACTCTAATAAGCGGTTATATTTTGGAAGCTGTCTAATATCTAAACCATGTTCCCATGTTTGAGGAATTAACTACTGTTTGAGTGGGTGAATGGCAGGGCTGTCTCTCATAAAGATGCCTTGAAGTTCAGACACTCACTTTCCACTGCTTCCCTGGCTATGAGGGTCTGTGCACATGCCTGGTCTTGACTAGGTGGACACTGCCTCTCAGGACTCTGCACCTAGAGTGTCAGGAGCCTGTGTCCAGAGGCCAGGGTAGCAGTGCCCACCCAGATAGTCACTGTGATAGGATTAGACTGTGATTCTCACTGTCCAGCCTCCATCGGCACCTGCCCATTTCCTGAGCCAAATGTTTTTTATCTTCCCAGAGATGAATTATACTGAAGATGAGTTAGAGCATGAAATAAAGAGTGAGGAAAAAAATGTAAGTATGTAAGCCCTTAAAGCTTACAAAGTGGCTACATTTGAGTCAAATTGACCCTGGGCTTCCTGGCAGCTGAAGTGAAAAGGGAAATATGGTCTCATACCTAATTCTTGAAGACAAAAATACTAGCTCCCTAAAGGAAGCAAACGTTTTGCTAAGAGTTGAACTTTGAAAGGAATTTCTCACACTGGGGTTTCTCATAGTGGTTCTTGAGGCTATAATGAATCATCTCCCTAATATTGATCAAACAGCAAATGATTCTTATAGTGATTTTTCACAGCATCCCTTAGTGAAAGCTAAAAGCAAAGCAAGAAACTTAAGTTACTCTTTGAAATGAGCAAGTTCTTATAGTTTTTCTGATGGTGCAGCATTTGGGATATTTAGAAAAAGAGGGACTTCATGCCTTTATAGATATTTTTTCTCAAAAATGGGTTTCTATCAGAATTGAATAGCACATAGTTTGAAGTTGTCTATGATAAAAGTCTAGAGAATTCTGAATTGCTAGAAATAAAACAAGAGAATGGTAAAACTGATACCCTTTCCTGGTAAAATAATAATAATAGCAACTACATCATTGAGTTTTAGATGCTGAATGTACAGGTGCTTTTACTACATTATCGATTCATCAAATGTGCCAAGCATGGTGTATGTCAATGAATATGTACTTACAGAACTGATACTGTAGTCAGGGAACACAGTACATCCAAGTAAACAAGTAAAGACAATTTCAAGTAATGATAAGTGTTATATAAACAATAAAATGGAATTAGGTGATCAAGGTGTCAAGGAATGGCCATTTTTGATGGAGTGATCAGAAAAGGCCTTTTTGAGGAGAGAGTATCTTCCCTGAAGCCTGAATGATGAAATAAAAATAGCCACACAAAAGTCCAGAGGGAGAGCACTCTGGGCAGAGAAAATAGCAGGTGCAAAGGCCCTGGGGTGGGAACAAATTTTATGTGTCTGAGAAGCAGAAACAAAGCTATTAACTCATGAATCCTTATAAACAATCATGATGTGTTGTTGTGTTCTCATTTTACAAATGAGGAAATAACAGCTAGAGAAATTAAGTACGTGGTGCCAGATCCTGTAGTTCAAGAGGCAGAGCTGGGATCTGAGTCTGGCTTCCCTAATGCCCCTTGGAGGAAGCTAGCTCCTCCTGTGGGTGGCCATGCTGTTCTGCATGGAAGAGGGCCCTGGGCATGAAGCCCTTGTAACAATAGGGACGTCTTGATTCTCCCAGTTTCCCATTTGCCTGGTTTCTTCTCTCCTCCTCGGGTAAATGTTCACCTTCTCTTCCCTCTTGAGGCTGTGCCCCACAGATCCCAACGCAGACACCCTATGGCCGCCCTCCCTCCAAACCCAGGGCAGCTCCAGGAAACTGAGAAGTGATCCTACGTGTATCTTGCAAAGCAATTGAGAGAAGTGTCAGGGAAGAAAGGTGTTGGGGCACGGAGATGGGAATCTGACTTGTCAGAAAGGTCATGGTGATACTGCTTTTAGAAAAAGAATCTTTAGGGTGGGAGGAGGTCATTAGTCCATCCTTCTGTCTCAGAGCAGAAGTGGACTCAACTTGCTTTTGGCAGACAATGGCCTTGTCCTGTGGGTGGGGGTGGGAGTGGGGATAAATATTTCTTCATAGATGGACATTGGAAATTGCAGCTGTATAGGTGAGAATCTGTAAATGCAAAAAACACACACACACACAAATGATGAACATACCCAAAGTAAACTTCAAATAGAAATGCAACAAAGTGAAGTTCATGTTCAAGTAGATTTACTAAAACAGGGAAAATATCCTTCCCATCCACACATTTACCTCACCCCTGGGTTTTTGCCTGGGTCTGGGCATCCGTTAGAATAGTAATAGTAGCAACGAACTTAATTAAGGGTGTATAATATGCCAGACATTACCTTAAATACTTTAAAGCACACAATTAATTTTGAAGTAAGTTCAATTATTATTCTATATATTTGAATTAATAACTTTATATTTGGCACTTACAGTGTACCAAGCACCATTCTAGTACTTTTCACATATTAACTCATTTAATCCTCATAGCCATGCTATATGGTGCATGTAAAACCCCGTTTTATGCATGTGAAAACTGAGGCCGAAGGAGGTAGAGGTTAAGTAACTTGCCTGGGTCACAGAGTTAGTAATTAAGACAAGTGGTTTTAAATCCAGTCTATTTCCAGCACCTTCATCCTTAGTCTATATAGAACTGTAATGGAGAGTTTCCCATCCAAAAGCATGCACGGATGGGGACAGGGCAGGGTCCTTTCTGATGATCCTTGTCTGCTGACCTGCAACAGCCTGCTATAAACTCAAGCATAGGCAGAAAGAGATGGGAGCCTTGTCCCAGACCTCTCCACCTCTTCCCCAGGCAGGACAGGAACAGTTCTTGCCCAAGGACCCTCCAGCTACAGGGGAGTTCCCAGCCGTGCCTTGGTCTCCCTGGGCCACTCATATTCACCTTGCACTTTGCAGATTAAAATGAGCTTGATTCGCACTCATTATTTCATTTGCTCTTCCCACACCTCTGTTACCAGGCTCCCTTCCTCCATGAAGCTGCCAGAGACTTCCTTCTCTGATTCCCCAACCCCGTCACCCACTGTCAATGGCTGCCCCAGTACTTTGGGTAGAGACCACCCTCCTCCGAGTGCCTGCAGGTCCTATCTAGGTCTGGCCCTCACTGGCCCCCTGCAGCCTCGTCCCTCACTCTCTGCCTACACTTTAACCTGTCTTCCATTCCTATCATATCTTCCAGTCCCCAAACGCATCATTCTCTTTGTATTCCTGCCTTTCCTCAAGTCTTTATTTATGCCTAGAGTACTCTTACCTCAATCTCTTGTCTTTGCCAGGAAACCTCCTTATCATTTTCTCAATAAATTACAAAGACAGGCATTTCCTATGTGCCAGGCACCATTCCAACCATTTCATTCCTATTATCTTACTTCCCGCCTATGGGATGTATACTATCCTCATCCCCATTTTTCAGATGAGGAAATGGAGGCACGGAGAAGTTAAATAATGCCCCCAATGTTGCACGGCTAGTAAGTGGCAGGGCCTGGATCCACGCTGGCTCGATGACTCTGGGGGGTCCTTGCTCCTGCCGATGAGGCAGTAGTCATTGAGCAGCTGTCTTCTGGCACAATATTCACTTCTGAAACGACTTCCCCGACAGCCCCCTGCAAAGTTAGTGCATTTCTTCCACTCCTTTTCTGAGCACGCTTTGTCTGTCCCTCTATAAGAGCATTGTGATGAGACATTCATTTTCCTAATAAACACTGTTCTCCATGAATGCCCAAGCTTAGCTAGCACAGCCCTAGAACTCAGTGTGTGTCTAGTAAATGTCCGCCAAGTTAATTTTTCAAATGAAAATGCAAGGTCAGGTAGATCGCCTGGGCCACATGCTGCTGGGTACTCAAGTGCAAGTTTAGCCCTAGGTTTCTGAGTCTCCATCGTGTGCTTTGTCCTTCTGTGCCTCTCCGCCTCGCCCTACCCAGACCTCTGTGCAGGCCTGCACGTTGGAGAAACAAAACCGAATTTAAACAGTTCTTGATTCAGAGACGTAGGAAGTGGCCATGATAACTTTAAAAATTCTCAAACAGTCCTTTTCAAAGGTATCTTTCTTTATTCACCTGTCACCAGTCTAATGACAGACACCTGCACTTCTTTTTTATTAAAAGTTTTTTCCCTAGAGTATTCTTTCCTATAAAAATGCAGGTACTCTAACAGGAAGTAACATGCTAAGCTTTTCTAAATTTGTCATAGCTTGGTGTAAATTAGTTTATTCACCCTTCTCAGCAGGAAGGTTCGCTGGGATTTAACAGACTGCAGGAAGAAACAAAGGGTCCGGAGCAAGGACACAGCACAGCAGCCCCATGTCGAGAGCCCCGGGCAGGGCAAGGGCAGAAGTGTCTCCTCAGAAGAAGGTGCACCTGGAAGGATGAAAGGCAGAGTTTGGCTTAGGAAGCAGCAACTAAAGCCAGGTGGGGAGAAGACTCCAGAGGGGCCAGGAGCAGTGGTTCATGCCTGTAATCTTAGCACTTTGAGAGGCTGAGTCAGGAAGATAGCTCAAGCCCAGGAATTTGAGACCAGCCTGGGCAACATAGCAAGACCCCTTTTCTACAAAACATAAAAGAAAACTAGCCAGGTATGGTGGTGTGCACCTGTGGTCACAGCTACTTGGGAGGCTGAGACAGGAGGATCTATTGAGGCTGCAGTGAGCTATGATCGCACCACTGCACTCCCTTCTGGGTGACAGAGCAAGACCTTGATTCAATAAAGAAGACTCCAGAGGGCATATTATCCATGAAAAAGACCTCACGGTGGCTTAAAAGAGATTAGTGGATTGATAAAATCACTAGCTTCAGACAGCTATCTGAAACAGCTGTAATTTCACAAGGCAAATAGTTTACGACAGAGACATAGACAATTATAGACAAGGACAAATACAGTTGTCCACTTCAGGGTTGGGCACGGTGGCTCTTGCCTGTAATCCCAGCACTTTGGGAGGCTAAGGCAAGAGGATCACTTGAGGCCAGGAGTTCAAGATCAGCCCGGGCAACATAGCAAGACCCCTGTCTCTACAACTATAATGATAATAATTGTTCACTTAACTCTGACTTCCACTTTCCCTACAAATGGAGACACATTGGTCCATTTTGCCAGCACCTTTCCGAGACCGCTTTTGTTTCTCCATCCCCTGTACCCCTCATCTTCTGCCTTCCTGGCATCACAACACCCTATTTGGACTCTACACCTTGGTTCCTTCTCCAGAACCCTGGCTCTTGGATTTGTTACTACAGTTTCAATTCACCACTCCTCAAGGACGCTATTCTGAGCCTCTTTTCTCCAGCTTGACACATCATAACTTTAAAATGTCACTCAACCTTGTGAGATTTTCTCAAACCAGGCTGGCTGCCACCCCACTGTTCACCCCTGAGGATAAGGGGTACCATATATTGATAAATAATGACACTAATCCTTATGTGGACTTGATTAGCCCTCTTAAACAGAAAGCCATTGCTAGGTGTGCAATATGGTACCACCTGGTGGTTTAGAGCAACTCTAAGGTGCTTTCAAATCAGGGTCCCCTCCCTACACAATATTCAGCAATTTCATATTGAATATGGTTGAATATGGGATCTGGAAATCGATTGTAATGATTCCATTTTCACATACACACACATGCATGCTTGCACACACACACACACACACACACAGGCATTTCAGGTTTCCCATGGCAATCTCCAAGACAATGTGTTCTTAAACATGTGCAGGCCTCCATGTGGGAGCATTTTTGCTTCTGAGTTAGTTTTTAACAGAGGTGTAGAGAGAGGTGCCCATAGAGAGTCCAGGGTTGGCAACTTCCGGTAGGGAGGTAGCCAGCTTCTCGTGCTTCTCTCCTAATGCCCAGTGAGGTGAATGAAGGTCATGCTGCTCCTCTCAGTCCTGTGAAAGCAGATCATTCTGGAACAAGTGAATAAAACTGTTCTGCTTGACCTCCTTCCTGGGGGCACTGGAGCCTGACCTTGGCTTGGCCATTGTCACTGAGGATCTGAAAGCTGCAAGAAACACCTCTAAACCAGCAGTTCTCAGCCTTGGCTATACATTAGAATTACCAGGGGCGTATGTTAAAAGTTCCATCTCCCAGATGGAAACCATTCTAAACCATTTAATCAAAATCTTTGGGGTGGAACTCAGGAATTGGGATTTTTGAAAACCATCCAGATGATGCCAACATGTGACCAAACATGAGACTCACTGCTCTAAGGAAAGCTGTGGTTCAACCGATCACCGTCATCACTAACACCATCATCACTTCCACCCTCATTTATCTAACTCCTTGACCTACGTGTTTCCAAAGTGACATATTTGACATAGAAAAGTAATCATTTGGCTGAGAATAGAGTGAGAGGTTTTTTTTGGTTTTGTTTTGTTGGGCTGTTTTTTTGTTTTGTTTTGTTTTTAGATTTCGTCACTAAGTAGCTGTATGATCTTAACTAATACCACAATTGCTAGTATTACTGATGATTATTATGATAACAGCTATATTTATTTCACCTTACTATGTGCCAGACACTGTGCTAAGAGCTTTATATGCATTGTTTCACTTAATCCTCATCCAGTACAGTAAGCATTAGTTTACAGAAGAAACTGAGATATAGAGAGGTAAAGTCAATTGTTCAAGATCACAGAATAAGTAACACAGCTGAGATTTAAACTCAAGCTGTCAGACATGGAAGCCCATGTTCTTAATCACTCTTTAATACCACCTCCTTCAATAACTTGCCCCCAGTGACAGAATTGGGGAAGTAGAGAATACAGGATACCTATCCAAGTCTGCCCAACCTCAAAGCTCACTCTTTGACTAGTGTGCTATACTGCCATGCCATCACAAAAGGTATGTCAGGTTGACATCTCTCCTACTGATCTATTCACTTTTCCAAAACATATATGGATGACAAGGAAAAAATCTTCATGGGCTAGAGGGATCTAAACAATCTAATCCAGTGAAAAAGGTATCTGCATTGGGACAAGCAAGTGCTCCTTTTAAATGTTCAAAGGATCTCCATGTGTAAGAAGAAAAACACAATTCATACGTAAGATTTAAGACCAGAAACTGCAGGTTTGCAGGCTGGTAAATTTTTCTTGCACTATGTTCCATATGGCAATAGCAAATGGGGTTTCTAATTTATTTCATTCCTTTAGAGACCATAAAAAGTATACATTTGCAAAAATCAGTATATGTTTCCTTTTCTGCCATTTCACATGATAGATAAACACAACCCCCAGTCCTACAACAGAAATTACATTGTCCTTTTAGATTACTCCAGAAATATGTATATGGTAATGTCTAAACTCATCAGGGAGTTTAATTTCAAAGTGTTCTGATGTCCCATGCCAGAATCTCATGGGAATGTGCTTTCAGACATTTCTGGGAAGCTTCGAGGACATCCAAGGCAAGGTCTGAAATTGATTAGAGCAATATATTCCAGGAGAAATGTTTTGCATGACCATTCTGGAGGAGATTGTCATCACACTCAGATGAGACATGCAAGCCCATAGTAACTCACACCTGACAATAGGACCTGGTACGCAGGCTGGGCCAGAGGTCCTTGGTCATCCCAGTGGTATGTGGCCAAGTGGTGGGTGTCTCTCGCTCGCAACCAGGTGAAGAAAGCGTCTTCAAAGACTATATGCCCATGGAAATTCAGCTATAGACTTGCTCCAAGTAGGTCAGAGAGAAAGGAGGAGTCTTAGGAGCAGGTCCTCTGAGAAGGTTTATCCACTCAGGGCCTGGACCATATCAATCACTGATAATATGAAAAGTGTGAGAGATGGAGCAAGAGAGGGAGAAAAGAGAGGAGGGGGGATGCGTGAGAGAAAAAGAGCTAGAGAGAGTAAGAGATGCTTGTTTTTTTGAGATGCTTCACTTCCACTAACCAGGTAGAAAAGTTGCCTAAAGTAAGGAAAAATAAATGTTCAAGCTGTGTTCCATTAAAGCTAAGAATTGAACTTGGGCTCCATTATTTATTCATGTATAATTTATACATTTACCCAACACTGAGTCCCTAGTTTGGAGGTGTTGGAGGTACAGTTGTAAACAAAAGACCCCATCCTATGAAGTTTACAGTCTAATGAGGGGGATGGAAAATCTACAAAGTAACCAGTCAAAAAGACACAAAATTCAATGTCAAGTGGTGGTAGGTATCATAAGTTAAAACAAACAAACAACGGAGTAAAAGTTTGAAAGTGATGGAAGCCAGCAGGACATGCATTCTGAGCATACGAAATTTGAACAGAATCTTGAACCAAATGAGTGAGTGAGCCGTACTCTGGGAGAAAGAGCTATTTAGGCAGAGGGAACCATGAGTCCCACCAAGGGTCTTGAGGTGGGAATGTGCTTGTCTTGTTGAAGAACAGCAAGAAATATGAAAGCAAATCTCTCCAATCAGGAACTGACAGAACCATGTCACCTGGATCTAACATCTAGCTCCACTTACAACTTCTTATATCATCAGTATCATGTTGCTACTTTGTCCATGGGTTATGTAATACTCAGTCTCACAAAACATGATTGACTTGCAACTAGGTAGCTGCTGTTGTCTGAGTGTTGTCCCCAAAAGTCCATGTGTTGGAAACTTAATTGTCATTGTAACCGTATTAAGAGGTAAAGCTTTTAAGAGGTGATTAGGCCACAAGGGCTCTTTCCTCGTGAAGGGATTAATGCCATTACTGCAGAAGCAGGTTAGTTATCACAGAAGTAGGTTCTTGATAGAAAGGAGGGTTTGGCCCAATTGCCTCACTCTGCTTTGTGTGCTCATCTGCCTTTCTGCTTTCTTCCATAGGAAGATCCTCACCAAACGGCTGCGTAGATGCCCGTACCATGCCCTTGGACTTCCCAGCTTCCAGAACCATGAGCCAAATACACTTCTATTGTTTATAAATTACCCAATCTATGATATTCTGTTATAACAGTAGAAAACAGACTAAGACAGTGGTGATGATCAACCTGTGGATGTGCACAACCAGAGTGTGCTATTTTAACACCACAGATATACTTTTTATTTATTTGCCATATATATATTTATCCAGTGTACAAAATTTATATGCTACATACAACATGTAATAATGTTGGGTCCACATTTTAAAAGTGTAAGGCTTACTTTATTTTTAATACAAGGTCAAAATATTTATTGAGATGATAATTTAAGTTTATGCATTTCAATAATACAAAAGTAATCTTTTTTAATTCTCAAAGACAAAGCACTAAGGATCAAATACAAACAACATTTGCAAGACAGCCAATAGCAGCCATCAGGTACACATAGGTCACCTCTCACAAAAGAACTTAAATATTACAAAATGAATTGAGGGAAAGATCTACAATCACAGCCCCCTAATCACCATAGTTTTGTAGCACTGATCTTACATAGCACTATCTTGCATATATTTTGTGTATTTTCCATGAACTCAGTGGCAATGCTGCTGACGGGATACCCAAGAACATCCAATGACAGAAAGTAAATGCTAAGGGATACTAAGGAATAAGATTTCCAGCTTAGGGGGGTCATAAATTATGGATTTTTTGTTCCACAGGAACCAATTTTCACCCACTGGAGGAAGCCATATTACCCTGATAAGAATGCGTGTCCTAAACTGTGAGCTCCTCAATCTTAAGGTCTATGATCCTCATCTTTATATTCCATCCTTAGCATAGTGAATTGCACACACACACACACACACACACACACACACATATACATATACACTTTAAGTTCTGGGATACATGTGTAGAACGTGCAGGTTTGTTACACAGATATACATGTGCCATGGTGGTTTGCTGCACCCATCAACTCACCATCTACATTAGGTATTTCTCCTAATGCTATCCCTCCCCTAGTCCCCCACTCCCCAACATGCCCCAGTGTATATTCCCCTCCCTGTGTCCATGTGTTCTCATTGTTCAACTCCCACTTATGAGTGAGAACATGTGGTGCTTGGTTTTCTGTTCTTATGTTAGTTTGCTGAGAATGATGGTTTCCAGCTTCATCCAATGTCCCTGCAAAGGACATGAACTCATCCTTTTTTATGGCTGCATAGTATTCCATGGTGTATATGTGCCACATTTTCTTTATTCAGTCTATCATTGATGGGCATTTGGGTTGGTTCCAAGTCTTTGCTATTGTGAACAGTGCTGCACTAAACATATGTCTGCATGTGTCTTTGTAGTAGAATGATTTATAATCCTTTGGATATATACTCAGTAGTGGTATTACTGGGACAAATGGTATTTCTGGTTCTAGATCCTTGAGGAATTGCCTCACTGTCTTCCACAATGGTTGAACTAATTTATACTCCCACCAACAGTGGAACAGCATCCCTATTTCTCCTCATCCTCTCCAGCATCTGTTGTTTCCTGACTTTTTAATGATTTCCATTCTAACTGGCATGAGATGGTATCTCATTGTGGTTTTGATTTGCATTTTTCTAATGACCAGTGATGATGAGCTTTTTTTTTCACATGTGTGTTGGCCACATAAATGTCTTTTTTTGAGAAGAGCCTGTTCATATCCTTTGCCCACTTTTTGATGCAGTTGTTTGTTTGTTTTTCCTGTAAATTTGTTTAAGTTCTTTGTAAATTCTGGATATTAGCCTTTTGTCCAATGGATACATTGCAAACTTTTTCTCCCATTCTGTAGGTTACCTGTTCACTCTGATCATAGTACTCTTTTGCTGTGCAGAAGCTCTTTAGTTTAATTAGATCCCATTTGTCAATTTTGGCTTTTGTTGCCATTGCTTTTGGTGTTTTAGTCATGAAGTCTTTGCCCAGGCCTATATCCTGAATGATATTGTCTAGGTTTTCTTCTAGGATTTTTATGGTTTTAGGTCTTACATTTAAGTCTTTAATCCATCTTGAGTTAATTTTTGTATAAAGTGTAAAGAAGGGGTCCAGTTTCAGTTTTCTGCGTATGGCTAGCTGGTTTTCCCAACGCCATTTATTAAATAGAAAATCCTTTCCTCATTGCTTATTTTTGTCAGATTTGTCAAATATCATATGGTTGTAGATATGTGATGTTATTTCTGAGGCTTCTGTTCTGTTCCATTGGTCTATGTATCTGTTTTGTTATCAGTATCATGCTGTTTTGGTTACTGTCACCTTGTAGTATAGTCTGAAGTCAAGTAATGTGATGCCTCCAGCTTTGTTCTTTTGCTTAGGATTTTCTTTCTGAAATTGATGCTGTAATTAATAGCCTACCAACCAAAAAAAAAAAAAAAAAAACGCAGGACCAGATGGATTCACAGCCTAATTCTACCAGAGGTACAAAGAGGAGCTGGTACCATTCCTCCTGAAACTATTCCAAACAATAGAAAAAGAGGGACTCCTTCTTAACTCATTTTATGAGGCCAACATGACCCTGATACCAAAATCTGGCAGAGACACACACACCAAAAGAAGATTTCAGGTCAATATCCCTGATGAACATTGATGCAAAAATCCTCAATAAAATACTGGCAAACCAAATCCAGTAGCGCATCAAAAAGATTATCCACCATGATCAAGTTGGCTTCATAACTAGGATGCAAGTCTGGTTCAACATACACAAATCAAAAAATATAATCCATCATATAAACAGAACCAATGACTAAAACCACATGATTATCTCAATAGATGCAGAAAAGACCTTCAATAAAATTCAACACCTCTTCATGCTGAAAACTCTGAATAAACTAGGTATTGATGGAACATATCTCAAAATAATAAGAGCTATTTATGACAAATCCACAGCCAATATCATACTGAATGGGCAAAAACTGGAAGCATTCCCTTTGAAAACCGACACAAGACAAGGATGCTCTCTCTCATCACTCCTATTCAACATAGTTTTAGAACTTCTGGCCAGGGCAATCAGGCAAGATTAAGAAATAAACGTATTTAAATAGGAAGAGAGAAAGTCAAATTGTCTCTGTTTGCAGATAACATGATTGTATATTTAGAAAACTCCATCATCCAGTCCAAAATCTCCTTAAGCTGATAAGCAACTTCAGCAAAGTCTCAGGATACAAAAATCAATGTGCAAAAATCACAAGCATTCCTATACACCAATAACAGACAGAGAGTCAAATCAGGAGTGAACGCCCATTCACAATTGCTACAAAGAGAATAAAATACCTAGGAACACAACTTACAAGGAATGTGAAGGACCTCTTCAAAGTGAATTGCACATAGTTTATTATCGTTAAATGTTTGACGAGCGAGAAAATGAGAGGGAGGTAATGAGTGAGTAAATTAACGAAATAATAAACATTAATCTGAGCGATAACTGTACACTGGAGTACTCAGCAAAGGAATTATGAAGAAAAAGAAGAAGAGGAGAGAGAGCTTTCTTGGTAAGAGAAACGAAGAAAAGCAGGGCATGGAGTGGGTTTCAGATAGAGTGAAAAGAAAACTCTGGTCTGAGGATAAGAAAGGCTTGTGTTGGGGAGACAGCATAGCATGGTAGGAAAAGTAAGATATCTCATATTAGAAATTCTTTGTTTCATTTCCAGGTCTATCATTGACTCGTTTATGATTTTTTTGGCAATTCACATAGCCTCCCATCTTCTAACCTGTAAAATAGGGATAATAATACCAATTTAATGTGGATAATATTAGAAACAAGTAAGACATGCCAAAAAAAAACTCTGTAAAGTATAAATCATAGTAGTAATGTAATCACTGGGCCTTAAGTGTGAAGAGAGAAGGTGGGGCCACAGCATGAAAAGTCTCAAATGCCACGTGAAGGTGTGGAACTGACGCAGTGAGCATCAGTACTGTTCAAGGTTATTGGAAAGTCACAGGAGACTAATGTTCATTGAGTGGCTACTATGCTCTCAGCAAATATCTCTCACACCTACCTCATTTGAACCTCATGACCAAGCTATAAAGTAAACCTTAATATTCTCATTTCACGGATATGAACACTGAGACACAGGAAGCTTGAAGCTGAGAGCATTTGCTGGTGGATTGGTTAAGGGATGCCAGGAATAGGAAGACATTGAGGATAAGTCTTAGTTTCTGGCTTCATCACCAGGTGAATAGTGGTGCTACTTACTGAAATCAGGAACAGTTGGCAGGAGAAGTGGATAGCAGGAAAAAAAGCTTTGTGGTGGGCATGTGACATCAGAGATGACTTGGAGACATGCAAATGAAGAAGCAGAGTAGAAGTTGGCATTTTTAATGTGGAGCTCAAAAGAGAGATTAGGGTTGGAGCTACAATTTCAGAACTCATCAGTATATACATACTGTCATTTTTTAAAAACATATTACTGAAACCACCTGGCGACTTATGGATAGATGGGAACAGAGAAACGAGGCTGGCGGAATGCCACACTTAGAGGTTATGATGAAAGAAGCAATGGAAGAATGCAGTGTCCTGGGAGCCAAGTGAGTCAAGTGTTTTGAGCTGACTGAAAGGTAGAAGGTGACAATTGAGAATTGACTTCTGTGGCAGCATAGAGGTGATGAGCAACCTTGTCAAGAGAGGTTTCAGAAGAGTAATGGTTACCCTAATTGGGGAGGATCCAGAAAAGAGTGGGAAATGAGCAAGTAGAAAAAAGGAGTACAAAAATTCATTTGAAATATTTTGCTATGGAGGAAAACGAGGTATGAGCCTGTATTTGCAGAAGGAGTTTGGGTCAAGGGAGAAATCTTAAAAGATGGAAGATTTTACAGAATGTTGACATGCAGAAGAGAATACTGGAGGTGAAAAAGGGAAAACAGCAGCAGCAAAGTTCTTGAGTAGATGAGAAGTGGTAG
The DNA here is from genome assembly GCF_002776525.5 of Piliocolobus tephrosceles. Lineage (NCBI taxonomy): Eukaryota > Metazoa > Chordata > Mammalia > Primates > Cercopithecidae > Piliocolobus > Piliocolobus tephrosceles. Next base: position 96,956,658 of record NC_045440.1, read on the forward strand.
GATCTACTCCATAAGACACTTTTTCACTTTGGATGAGAGATCAAATGAAAAACCAATTTGTCTTTTATAACAGGAGGAAAGGCAGGGCAAGTAGGTAGATACAGAGACAGGTTGTTGTTCTGGCGGCAGAATGATGAAATCGTTCTCTTCAGACAGCTTCTGCTTTCCCGGTGATACGAGAACAGAGGTCCTCCGCGAGAGTGAGGAGGGGACGGCATAGGATAGTTGTGAAGGGAGAGAGAAGAAAGAGTAACATAGTTGTCCTGTGGAAGGAAGAGTGAATTGAGCAGAGAAAGGTGGTAAGATCACTAGGTGGTGCAGAGAGCTCAGCTGAGATGCTTGGTCATAAATTTAAACAAGGAAAAGTCAGCATGATGTGTGTTTTCCCCTAGCTGAGTTAGCTGCTTGAGGGCAGGCACAGAGTAATCAGAGAGCTTGGTTGAATTTGAACTGGGAGTTTTCCAGGTGAGTATGGTGGAGGAAAAGAGGGCTTTGGGAGTTGAGGGTGTAAGTAATAGATTGAGGGTGTAGTAATAGGCTACCATGATGGACTTACAGAACCCATGCTGGGTAGTGAGGGAAATGAGGTGGTTGGGGCAAAAGAGATGGTGGGAAAAGACAGTGTAAAAGGTGTTAAAAGGAGGAATTTTGGGGGTGGAAATACTAAACAAAGGAATGTGGGGCTCTGGAAATCACGATTTAGAAGGTGGTGCAGTTATTGGTAATGTCAAGATTCAGGGTTAGGCTCTTGAAGTAGAGAACTAGCAGATACTGCAGGAGAAGTCATTTGAAGTGACAGGTCATGGGACTGAGGCAAGTGTTAGGGGGATTATCTCTCTATGTGGATGCAGAAGCCACCAAATGTGATGACAAGAGTAGAGACTCAGAAAGCCCAGCTTCAGACATGTTCTGGGCCATCTTTAGCTCCCTGAGGCCTGCTCATGCCAGTGTTTCATGATTCGCATAATGTTCAGTCTTCTTTATTACAAGAGTATCCGTTTCTGGAGCTACAATGACAGAATTTCAGTTCCTAGTAACCAAAAAGCCATTGTCCACGTTCACCAGGAGTTCCTCCTGTTTTCCATTCACAAAGCAGATTTCTACTTTATTTCCCCCTGAATTATGCTGACAGAACCTGAGTACTAGCAGAAGCTGAGAGATGAGATTAGGTTGGGTCCTAGGGATGGACAAGAAGAGGAGAGGAGGCAGAATACTCTCTTCTTGGTTTATTTTTGACAGTAAACTGGCTAGGTAGCTCTAGAATTGCCCCGAACTGTGTCATTGCAAGACACAGGACATCTCCTTCACTGCAAACTCTCCCTCAGGGTGAGTACAAACCATCGTCTACACGTACAGGTGGGCCACATTGTGTTTTGCAAATTCTACTTTTCAAACTTTGATATGTCCTACATTTCTAAACACCATCTCTTTGAGGAGGAACTACAAAAGATTCCAGTTAGACCAAGCACTTAACAGGATGCTCTGGACTGTGGGACAAGATTTACGATGAATTAAAAGTTAATTGAATCACCTAGAAAGATTTATTTTCAAAAAAAGGAAGGAGAAGAAAGAAAAAGAAAGAAGGAAGGAAGGAAGGAAGGAAGGAAGGAAGGAAGGAAGAAAGAAAGAAAGAAAGAAAGAAAGAAAGAAAGAAAGAAAGAAAGAAAGAAAGAAAGAAAGAGAGAAAGAGAAAGGAAAACTACACATAACAATATTATTTGACAAATTCTGCTTCATTGAAACCCATTGGCACATTATTGAAAATGATCTGAAATTTTCAACAACTGCTAAGTTTGGGCTGGTTTTAATAGACCATAACCTGCAGAGAGGCACAGCTGTAGCTGTCCTTCCAAAATGAAAAGAAATCATTTTCAGGAATGAGCCCTTGAAAGTCATTTAAATCTGTGGTAGATGTGCCCCACAGGCTAGAATATCATCAGAATGCTCGCCTTCTCCCTGTTTCTCTGCAGGAAAACAACGTAACAGAAAGGGATTTATCGTGTGTGTTATCACTAATGTTCTCTGAATGCTTAAGTGTTTCTGTGGATTGGCCCAGATAGCTTGAAAAAAGCTGCTGGCTAATAATGAGGACACATGGAACAGATGAACAAGCGTAGCACATCACAAGAAAGAAGCAAAGTTCTAAAGGAAGGAGGTGCCCCCACCCCCATCTCACACCATCATGATCATGAAAAAGTACTTGGCTTGTGGAATTCTTGCATCCCTGCTCAGTGATAGCACTGGCATTTGGAAGCAGGATCAGAACACTGAGTCTCCTGTGAGTTTGTCTGCCTCTCCCTCACCAAGAAGACATAAGTGGATTACGGGCATGAGCCAGAAAAACCTGCCCACAGCTTTTCCATGTCCTGGGAGAAGCCATGCTGTAACCTATAACTTTAGGAGCCAAAGCAGCACCAGCCCTAGCTATGTGGAAACTGGCATGTTTTTGTTTGTTTGGTGACTTATTTTCAGGATATATGTTTAATGTCACACTATATAAAAATATATACATTCAGGCCGGGCACGGTGGTTCACGCCTGTAATCCCAGCACTTTGGGAGGCAGAGGCAGGCTGATCACTTGAGGTCAGGAGTTCGTGACCAGCCTGGCCAATGTGGCGAAACCCCGTCTCTACTTAAAGTACAAAAAAATTAGCTGGGCTTAGTGACGGGCATCTGTAATCCCAGCTAGTTGGGAGGCTGAGGCAGGATAATTGCTTGAACCCGGGAGGCAGAGGTCGCAGTGAATCAAGCTTGCTCCACTGCACTCCAGCATGGGAGACAGAACGAGACTCCACCTCAGAAAAAAACGAACATATAGATAGATAGAAGATAGATAGATAGATAGATAGATAGATAGATAGATAGATAGATAGATAGATATAGATATAGATATAGATATAGATATAGATATAGATATAGATATAGATATAGATATAGATATATAGATACAGATACATTCAGTTGTATAGCTTAAGTTTTTTATTCTTCCAGGACTTGGCAAACGTTTAAACTATTAGATGGTGAGACTATCTATGGAGGAGGGGAGAAAAGCAGAAAAACGAATCTTATGGTGGATGAGAAACAGAAACATGAAATAGAAGCTTATATCTGTAATTACCGGAAAATAGTAATCACCAACTATCACTTGGTGGTAGGTGTTTTAAATTTAAACTGTGTTTTATTCATCTGTGAATTCTTAGTGTTTTGATGATTAGGAAATGGTATCTGTAACACAAAAGGTTAACCAGACATGGTAGTGTGCATCTGTAGTCTCAGCTACCTGGGAGGCTGAGGTGGAAAGATCACCCGAGCCTTGGGGGTTGAGGCTGCAGTGAGCCGTGATTGTGCCACTGCACTCCAGCCTGTGTGACAGAATGAGTCCTGTCTCAAAAAAGAAAAGAAAAGAAAAGAAAAAATAAATAGAAATAAATAGTATATATGTGTGCCTGTAATCACAGCTACTCAGAAGGCTGACACGAGGGGATCACTTGAGGTCAGGAGTTTGAGACCAGCCTGGGCAATATAGTGAGACCTCATCACTACAAAAAATTTTTTAAAAAATTAGCCAGGCATGGTGGCAGGGACCTGTAGCTTCTTAAGAGGCTGATGCACAAGAATCTCTGGAACCCAGAAGTTTGACTCTGCGATGAGCTATGATCACAGCACTGTGCTGCAGCCTGGTCCACAGAGTGAGGTACTTCCTCTAAACAAAGGAAATAAATAAAGAAAGAAATAGTATATGACTCAAACACACATTGCATCTTGGAAGAATGTTTCCTGAAAGGAAATGTGTGTGCCTACAATGTACCAGGCACGTGAATGATCTCATATTATCCTCGAAACAGCTCTCTGAGGTAAACGTCATTACTCTCAGTTCACAGAAAGGAAAGCAGAGTCAGAGAGGGTCAGTAGCTTGCTCAAGGCCACACATAGCTATTAATTGTTAGAGCACAATCTGCAAGAGCAAGTCTTGACTTCCCAGCCCCAGATCTTTCTATGGCGCCATGCCACCTCCTGTCCGATTGCACATCAGTGGCTTCACCACTACCCACCTTAACTCAAGCCTTGATTAGGGCACGTCACCAGTGTTTGCTTGTATTTTTGTAACCAAACGTGAATTCCAGGAGCCATACCTTTAAAGGAAAACACAATACCCTGAGCCAGGCATGCTGGTATCTTCTTTATCTTTGTATCCTTAGCATCCGGTAAAGGTTTGACACATCATAAGCAATAATGTACATAATAAAAACTGAATGAATCATCAAGCAATTTGATAGTGACTCTAATCTACACAGAAACCAAGTCCTTGCTATGAACTGTGTTAAGGAACTTTACATATATTATTCAATAGCTCTGTGAGCCTCACCATAAAAATAATTTCTTAGTGATTCACTTTTCATTCCCCCAACAATGTATTGCTATGTACCCATGACTGCAAGGGAGGAGACTTTCTTTTGGGAACAGAGCTCTGGGAAGATTTGGCACAAAAGAGTTGTAGAAAGAGAATCTCCAAGCATGACTGGGTCTGATGCTGCGGACCTGTCTACCCCTCCTTCCCCATCTCCCCAGCTTCCTGCTTCCTACTGTGCCATCCCAAGGAGCTGTAGTCTTCCACCCCTGGCCACAGCACCCATTTTCCTATTGCCCTCCTCTTTGCCTTTGCTCATGTCTGTTTTTCCCAGACTTCTTCCCCTTGCTCCCCTCTCTGCCTACCCACTTCCAACTCTCCTTCATACCTTATGACTCTGTTAAGATGCCAGGTTTTTTTTGGAGTCCTTCTGGCATTTCTTTCCAGGCTGGCAGATATGAAAGGTCTTCAAAACATTCATGGAAAATTCTTATTATGAAAAAACTATACATAGATTTCAAAAAAAAAGTTGCACCAAAATAAACTCATACTAACTTGCTATAACATTTCTGGACATGATATAGTTTGAACCACTCACAAGAATTAGACATCAGTTTGAAAAGAACCCCTGTCAGAGCAACACAAATTTGCTAACACTGAAGCAAGAACAAATATCAAATTTATGGTGAAGCCTGGATGGACGAATAGTGAAATTACTGATCCTTTACAAAAAGTTTGTAGGGACAATGCCCCAAAGAAATAAACAGTTAATAAATTGATTTCTCACTGTAAGAAGACATGAGACGATGTTGAAGGTGAAGCCTGCAGTGGCAAACCATCCCCATTAATTTTTAAGGAAAAAATTAACCTTGTCAATGCCCTAATTGAACAAGACCTACAATTAACAGCAGAAACAATAGGCAACCTCACAGACATCTCACTTGGTTCAAGCTTACACAATTCTGACTACAAAATTAAAGTTGAGCAAACTTTCCACTCAATGGGTGCCAAAACCATTGCACTCAGATCAACTGCAGACAAGAGCAGAGGTTTCAATGGAAGTTTTAAACCAGTGAGATCAAGATTCTAAAGCATTTTTTTCAAATAATTGCAACAGGAGATGAAACATGGCTTTACTGGTATGATCCTGAAGACAAAGCACAATCAAAGCAATGGCTACCAAGAGGTGGAAGTGGTCCAATTAAAGCAAAAGTGGACCAGTCAAAAGCAAAGGTCATGGCAACAGATTTCTGAGATGATCAAAACTTTCTGCTTGTTGACCTTCTGGAGGGCCAAAGAACGATAACATCTCCTTATTATGAGAGTGTTTTGAGAACGTTAGCCAAGCTTTAGCAGAAAAAAAAAAAAAAGTTTCACTAGAATGTTCTTCTCCACCAAGACAATGCTCCTTCTTGTTACTCTCATTAAGAGTTTCAAAGGGAAATCACTAGGCATCCACCTTACAGTCCTGATTTGGCCCCTTTCTCACTTCTTTTTTCTTGCTAATCTTAAAAAGTCTCTAAAGGGCACCTATTTTTCTTCAGTGAATAATGTAAAATAGACTGCATATATATCATTAAATTCCCAATACCCTCAATTTCGGGGGATGGGCTAAATGGCTGGTGTCATCACTTCCAAAAGTATCTTAACTTGATGGAACTTATATTGAGAAAAAGTTTATAGTTTTAAAGTTCCATTTTCCATGAACTTTTTGAAGTCCCCTTGTATTCCTCTCTTTAATGCTTCCATGATTTTCCTAATCACTATACTTCCACCTTCTACTAGGCTGTGAATTTCTCAAGGACAAAAGTTGTGATTTCTTTATCACCATATAAATGAGAGTTAGGAGAGGAAGGGAGGGAAGGAGAGAGACAGCTTTCCTATAGATGGTGACTTTGGGGCAATAAAGCATAGGGAAGAATATAACAGCTCCCCAGATTTGAGAACAACTTAAGCAAAGACTAAGTAGGAACATTTTAAACTATCAGAAGAAAGGATGTAATTACAATAGAGATAACAGATGGACAAAGCATGAGGAAACAGAATAAACTTCCTTGGTATTTGCTGCCTATAACAAGGGAACAGGCAGCGGTAGAAGCAATCTGATTATGTAGGTACATAGACATTGCTAGGTTTTACATTCTCATTCCTTAAATGATTCTTACAGCATTTGCTGAACTTCATAAACTTACATGGCTGGGCCAACTTTGCATAGTACACGTATTCTGTAGAAATTAATATGTATGTTGAAATAATTAGACAAATACACAATTCACTGGAGGTTTTTTCCATAAAAGCTATTAAACTGAAAGGAAAGTCAAATTCATGTATAATGGGATTTGCTGAATGTTCATCTCTATGTGGCTCATGGCTATGTCAATGTGGGACTAGTAGAAAAGTAATTCTATGTCTATTAGGTGGTTTGCATAAAATCACCAAGTATCGTTTTCATAGGGCCCCAATTCACTCTCACCAAGTAATTCTAGAATTAGGAACCTTTCCAAAGAATTCCTGCAGAGCTATACTGGGATAAAATCTGGCCCTTTGTGAATATAAAATGGCAATTTTATTTAAACAGTTGTAGTTCCTTGGGTCTTTTCTGGCTGACTCTAATATTGCTCCTTGTCTATATACTTTGGACACATTTTCACCTCCCCCAGTAGAGTTTTACTGTTTAATCATCTTCTTCTTACCACCTCCCCTTTCTAGTGAGTTCTGTGTTAGAACAATGGAACACCTTTTCCTTAGTGGTCTGTTGATGAATTTCACAGGAAAGTTATCACTAATAATCTCCAACACATGTCCCTAAATTTGGTACACTGACTGAGTCACTTAATCTTCCTATACCATCATTTTTCCAGCTGTAAAATTTGCTGGTAAGTCTTCATGCCTCAAGGTTTTCTACTGCAAAGGTTTCTGCTGCATAGCCTTTCCACCATTTCTTTGTCCACAGTAAGTAATAACTTTCAAAGGCCACATTAAAAAGGCCGACTTCAATTGTTTCACCTGTGTCACTTCTCTGGCAAACATGGGCTAATAAAAATACATGTGACCTGCAAAATCTTTAGTAATATTTTTGCCAAATAATTCTAGTTTATGACTGTGAACTTGAATCAGCTATGCACTGGTCAAATCGTCTAATCATCAGACCTAGCCAACAAGATCAGTTTGTGCTTATCCAATAACAGATTATAATTTATTTTTTAAAATATTTTATTTTTAAATTGACACATGATAATTGTACAAGTTTATGGGCTACATAGCAATGTTTCAATACATATAATGTATAGTAATCAGATCAAGGTGATTAGCATATTCATCACCTCAGACATTTATCATTTCTTTGTATTGGGGTATTTGATAGCCTCCTTCTAACTATTTGAAACTGTATAACTGATTATTGATAACTGTAGTCATCTTACAGTGATATAGGACACTATAACTTTTTCTCCTATTTAGCTGCAATATTATATGTTATATCCTTTAACAAATCTCTCCCCTTCTTCCTCCTTCCCCTACCCTTTCCAGCCTCTACTTTTTACTTCTGTGAGACCAACTTTCTTTTAGCTTCCACATGAGTGAGAATGTGCAGTGTTTAACTTTCTGTTCCTGGCTTATTTCACATAACATAAAGTCGTCCAGTTCCATCCATGTTGATGCAAATGACAGGATTTCATTTTGTATTCCATCGTGTATATGTATATTTTCTTTATCCTTTCATCTGTTGATGGACACCTAGGTTGATTCCATATCCTGGCTATTGTGAACAGTAGTACAAAAATCATGGGGATGCAAGTGTCTCTTTGATACACTGATTTCCTCTCCTTTGGAGAACTGCTCAGTATTGGGATTACTGGATCATATGGTACCTCTAGTTTTTTTTTTTTAAGAACCTCCATACTACTTTTCACAGTGCTGTACTAGCTTTCATTCCCACCAAAAGTGTGTAAAGTTCTCTTTTCTCGGCACCTTCCCAGCATGTGTTACTTTTTGTCTTTTTGATAATAGCCATCCTAACTAAGGTGAGATGATACTTCACTGTGGTTTTGGTTTGCATTTCCCTGATGATTAGTGATGCTGAGCATTTTAAAATATATTTATTGGATATTTGTATGTCTACTGTAGAGAAAAGTCTGTTCAGATCATTTGTCCATTTTTAAGTTGTATTGTTTTTTGCTGTTGAGATGTTTGAGTTCCTTGTATATTCTAGATATTAACTCCTTGTCTAATTTTTGATTAAAGGAAAAAATAGATTTATTTATACAGCCAAAAATAATTATTGGGTATGTATGATGTACCAGGTATGGTGAAGCACGATGAGTGTTGTTTCTGGCCTTAGAGATGGGAATGAGTTAACCATGGGATAAGCTTTAGGCTATGAGTAAAGCAATTTCTATGATTGACAATTGGGCTTATCAGTAATGTCTAAGTAAGGACTCTGTCCATGTTCCACTCTCTGGTATCAGCTTAAGAAGGCCAGGACTATCTTTTTTCTCTACCAAGCCCTTGGCCAGAGTAAAGAGCCAAACCCACCTCCCTGGGAGGGAATGGTATCCATGCTAGGGCATGTCACATCAGCTACGGCAGCCTAGATTCACAACCTTCCAGAAAACTTAACCTAAAAATTCCCCTCAAGCAATCTGCAAGCCTTTCCTTCCCTTTGCCACCAAATGTCTTGAAACAGGAACCTACTGCTGCCTACATTTTGTTAACGCCACTTTCTCCCTTCTCAAGTTTATCTTCAATGTTATTCACTGTGGCATCTGATCCCATTGCTTTACTGCTCAAAACACTTTGCTAGCTCCTAAGGGTTTACCATATCAAGTTCAAGCAGTTCAGACTTCTCAATCTGAACTAAGACCATTTCTATCTTTTTAATGAGATGTATTATTAACAAAAAAAAAAAAGCCCTTATTGAAAATTGAGTATGTGTTGGGCAAGATGCTTATGCTTTCTAAGCATTAACTCACTTTGTCCTCACAACAACACAGTGCCACTGATACAATTATTAGCCCATGTTACAGATGAGCAATAGAAAGCCCAGAAAGGTTTAGTAACTGACCCACCACCAGCTGCCTTAGGGTGGAACTGGAAATCAGGCCTGGATCTGCCTGATTCACTGAGAGCTTTCCATGCCTGCTGCCTCTCATGGCTTTCTTGGTAAGCCTATCTCACAGTTTCTCTCTCATTTCCCATCAACAGGATAGCCAGTGCAAAAGGACATGCAGTCATCCCCAGTATCTTTCTACATTTTCTGATAATCCTCGGGATGCACAGGGGCCTCCAGACCAAATGGAGGCCAAAATCATGAGGGAACACAACTGAAATACAGAAGAGCAAGCCACCAACAGCTACCCTCACCCACACTCTTATGACAGGAGGGAGAGATGGCCTCTATATATTGTGTCCCATTGGCAAAGATCTCCTTTGGACAGGTTAGAAAAAACATATATTTGAATTAATTTCAGCAAATGCCAAATATTCAGTAGGCAACGCCTTGCCCTATACACACCACAAGCCACTGAACTCTGTTTCAGTGGGGCTCCACTGCATTCTAGTTTATCAGGACAAGTATTTTGTTTCATAAGCTCAATAGATTGTATGTACCTTATCTGATTGTCTCTGCACCCCAGCATTGAGCAGTGTCTGATCATCTGCTGAATGGCTCAGCTCCATTTCCACCTTTCTGAGAAGCCTCCCCTTACACCAACCAGCATGCTATTTCTCATTTTCAAGCAGGAGTAAGAAAACCCTCCTCTGCATTTCCAAAGCACCACATTCGTATCACCAGAAAAACCTGTCACCACTACTGAGCCCTGGTTATCTCTCCAACTTTACCTTCTTTACTGCTCCCCTGATTTTTCATTTTTTAAACTTAAATGATTTATAATTGTTTAAATGCATGGGGGCACAAAATGATGTGATTTATGCATACAATGTGGTATAATTAAAGCTAGTTAACATATCCATCACTTCAAATACTTAACTTTTTTGTGGTGAGAACATTTGAAATTTACTCTCTTAGCAATTTTGAAGTGTACAATACTCTTATTAACTATATTTACTACACAGCCCAATATAACTCCCTCCCTTCTCTCTGTATATATATAATTATATACATAAATATTTATATATATATATATATACACACACACACACACACATCTATTCCTCCTGTTTGAGATTTTGCTTGCTTTGATCATCAGCTACACATTCTTACCACCCCCTAGCCTCTATAATCACCATTCTACTCTCTGCTTCTGTGGGTTTGATTGCTTTGGATTCCACACACAAGTGGATCATGCAGTATTAATCTTTCTGTGCCTGTCTTATTTCACTTAGCATCATGTCCTCCAGTTCCATTTATGTTGTTGCAAATGATAGAATTTCCTTCTTTTTTGAGGCTGAATAATCCTCCATTGTATAAATATACCACGTTTTCTTTATCCACTCATTCACTGGTGGACACTTAGATTGATTCACATCTTGGCTATTGTGAATAGTGCTGCAATGAACATGGGAATGCAAATACCTCTTTGATATACTGATTTGAAATCTTTTGAATAAATACCCAGAAGTGAGATTGCTGGATCATATGGTAGTTCTTAATTGTTTGAGGAAACTCCATACCTTTTTCAATGGCTGTACTAATTTACATTTCCACCAACAGCGTAAAGGGTTCCTTTTCCTCCACATTCTCACCAACATTTGTTATCTTTCATCTTTTGATAATAGCCATTGGGCAGGTGTGAGGTGAGATCTCACTATGGTTTTGATTTGCATTTCCCTCCTTGCTTTTCCTGCTACAGCCACATTAGCTTTCCATCCATTTCTCAGTCATGCAGTTGCCATATCAGGGCTTTGCACTCTCTGGGAACTCTGTTCCCCCGGAGCCACGTGGCTCACTTCCTCATTTCCCTCTTAAGAACCACCTCCTCAGAGAGGCTGTCCCCAAACATCCTATCCAACTAGCACCAACTCTCACCACCACACTCTAGACCCCTACCCTCTTCAGAACACTGGCACTACCTACTTAATTTTTCCTTTGTATTTGTCCATATAGCTACTTACAGCAAAAGGAAATCTCCTTGAGGACAGGGACTTCATCAATTATTTTTTAGAATAGTAATAAGAGAGTAATAACAGTATTAAGTAGAGTGTTATCTTAAACATCATAAGCACTTAATGAATATCTAGTAAATGAATGAGTGAATTCCCTAAAGTACTCTGAGAGCCTCAAGAGCTAGGGTTGTGTCTTACTCATCCTTCAACCGCTAGCATCTAATGTGAGTGCCTAGGACAAGACAGGAGTTTATTGCCTAATTTATGCTGCAAATTAGAGGTGTGTGCAGAGAAGCAACTGACCTTTGTTGTCTATGTGATGGGTGCTCTGCTATGTGCCTTCAGGATAATGCTTTATTTTATCCTCATAACTTTATGAAGTAGACGCTATTGCCCCCACTTAAGAAGGAAGGAGACTCAGTGTCACAAATCTCGTGCAACTTGCCCTCGGGCACACAGATAGTTAGGGACGTGCGCGGGATGTGAAGCCAGTTCTTATATCAATGGCTATATTCTTTCTTCCAGCTTGTTGCCTCTCCAGAGAGCTTAGCTACATTAAAATAATGGATATTTGACCCACACAAAATCCTCTAAGGAATGAAGTAAATCAAAGTAGAAAATATAGAAAATTTTTTTTCTAAGTAAGCTATTTTACTTTCCCCGATTTTAAAATTTATTTTTCCCTTAGGTCAATGATATTTTCAGATTTCCTTTGAAGAAAAAATAGGATGGAAGTGATTATGATGATAAACATGACAGTCATTGCAACCAATTGTGAATATAAAATGCTGTATCAAGCACAGCAGTGGTGAGGCTAATGTCATCGTTACTGCTTTCAAATGGGCCACATCTTTTTCAGAAAAATTAATTAACTTGCTCTCACAGCTCCTTTAACTTAACCTTAAGCAGTTGTAAATTTATCTTTTTTTAAAAAAATGGAAGGATTTGCAAATATACGCCATTCCTGAGATCTCAAGGAAAGACTTCCATTTCTGAGAAGTGTGCTGTTAAGGATGTGCCCTTCTGGGTGCAAGACCCAAGCACCAGACAGAGCTCATCTTCAAACTGTGTTTCATGGAGGCCTATTTGGAGAGTCCTGAGTATTTTGCAAGAAGAGTGACGCTTGGACTAGTTTATAAAATTACTGATTTTTAAGTAGTTTGCATTTAGTAAGTCTGAAGTCAGTGCCATTGCCAGATGACATCATCAGCCTGGTGGTTGTGGTCCATGTGCACCCAGTCAACTAAGGACACATCAGGAGACAACCATTGTGAGAATGGAAATCCAGAGGCAGAGGTTTGTATTCCTTTGACTCAATAATCACTGCCCCTATTGCAGTGTGGTGGTCCTTGGTCCTGTCAATTAAAACCCAATAACATAAAATAAGACTAAAACTTGCCTACACTTGTTTTAGTCTCAAGAGCTAACTTGTCTCAGCTTTAAATACAACCTGTGTGCCATCGACTGCTTAATGTACATCTCCAGCTAGAATTTCTCACATGGACTCTGCAACCCACCCACGTGCAGCAGCTAGCATCTCCACCTGGAGGGCTTAGAGGCACCTCGAACGTGCCATGTCCCTGAGCCCTTAGCTGGCCCTCCCTGTATGCACCCACATAGCCCCTGCTGCCATTGGCCCTGTCTCAGCAATGTCAACTCTACTCCTCTAGTGGCTCAAACAAAAAATCCTGGAGTCATTCTTGATTCCTCCTTTCTCTCATGTTGCACAAGAGACTATCAGAGATTCTATTGGATTTACCTCAAAATACACCCAGAATTCAACCCATTCTCACCACCCTCTCTGCTGCCACGCTGGTCTAAGCCACCATCATTGTTCCCTTGCACTCTTAAAATTGTACCTAACTGGTGTGCCTGCCTCTGCCCTGGTGCCCCAATATAGTCTGCAAAGTACTTTAAAAAAATGGAAGTTCAATCATGATTATGCTGTTCCACTGCTCAAGACCCTCCTAGGGTCCTCCATATTACTGAGAAGATAAGTCAAGGACTGTTATTACTTTCCTAGGGTTTCTATACCAAATTACCACAAGCATAGAGGTTTACAACAACGGAAAGTTTACTCTCTCAAAGTCCTAGATGTGAGAAGTCTGGAATCAAGGTGTGCATAGGCCCACATTCCCTCTGGAAGCTTTGGGGAGAATATGTTCCTTGCCTTTTCCAGCTCCTGGCACTGGCTGGCACTCCTTGGCTGGTGGACACATCGCTCTGTGTTCCGTCTTCTGATTGCCTGCTCTTCCTCATGTCTGACTTATAAGAATACATGTGATTGCCTTTAGGGCTACCTAGATAATCCAAAACAAGCTCTGCCTCTGAAGATGTTTAACTTAATTATATTTTTGCCATGTAAGAGAGTATGCACAGCTTCCAGGGATTTGGACACAAACATATATTTTGGGGCAGCCATCACTTAACCCATTATAGGGCCTTATGCGATCTATCCCCTTCACCTCTCTGGCCTCATTCCCTGCTCCTTTTACCTTGTTCTCTCCTCTCTATACTCACTGGCCTTCTTGCTGTGCTTTATGTAGACCAAGCTCGTTCCTCCCACAGGGCCTTTGCATGTGCTGTTTCCTCTGCTAGAATGCTGGCTGTCACCTCCTTCAGGTCCTTACTCAAGAGTTACCTCCTCAGGGAGGTTTTCGCTGGTCACTCTCTCTCAAATTTACCTCCTAGCATTTCATTTACCCCTTCCTTGCTTTACTTTTTCTCCTCAATACTTACAGATTTTACCTAAATTGTTTATTGCCTGTCTTCCCCACCAGAATGAAAGCTCCCTGAGGGCAGGGACTTCTGTCTGTCTAGTTCACTGATATGTCCACAGCACCTAGACCAGTGCTTGGCACAGAGTCTTTCAGTAAATCTTTATTGAAAGAACAAAGGTATTCAGCACTTAACCGCTTGCTAGACACTGTGCTAAGGGTCTCATATACATGAACTCATAATGATCTTCACAACAATACTAAATGGAGGGCAGGCCCATTTTCCAGAGGAGGAACCTGTGGCTTCCAGGTTTAGTCACCCAAGATCACGTAGCCAGAAAGAAGCCCAGTCAGGATTCACACCCACACTGTCTGACCCCAAAGCCTGTGTGGGCAATGACTACAAATACTATTGGTATTAGTTTTATTGGTATTAACACTATTGGTATTGGTTTGCCAGGGCTGCCATAACAAAGAATCACAGACTGGGGCCTTAAACACAGAAGTGTTCTCACAGTGCTGGAGACTGGAAATCCAAGATCAAGGTGGCGACAGTGTTGGTTCCTCCTAAGGTCTTTCTCCTTGGCTTGTAGATGGCTGTCTTCTCCTGTGTTTTCACATTGTCCTATGTATGTGTGTGTCTATGTCCTCATCTCCTCTTCTTATAAGGACACTAGTCATATTGGATTAGGGCCCACCCAGATGACATCATTCTATGTTAATTACTTCTTTAAAGACCCTGTCTCCAAATCCTGTCACATTCTGAGATACTGAGGGTTTGGCTTCAACGTATACATTTGCGGAAACCACACTTCAGTCCATAACAGTACTTCTCCATCAGAACAGCAGCCAAAAGAAAGGACTCCCCTATTCTTGAATCCTTCATCCATAGTTCATTTCTCTGCCATCTTTATCTGTAGCGGCTCCTTCTCCTCAGCTAACAATGCATATAACTCTATGCAATGAAAAGACTCCTTCATCATTCTATCCCTTTCAGGTTGGTATCCATGATCTTCTTCAGTTCACTAGCAAACTTCGATAGTCTCTGTTAATTTTGTTTCAGTCTCTTAAAATCATCCTTCCTCCCAACATTCATTGGCATTGCTTTCACAAAGGTCACAAAGCTCAGGCTTATGGCCTCTTCTTTTTTTATTTCTTAGAGACAGGGTCTTGTTCTTTGCCCAGGCTACAGTGCAGTGGTGCGATGTAGCCCCGACCTCCCAGACTTAAGTGAACCTCCTACCTTGGCTATGGAGTAGCTGGAGCCACAGGTGCATGCCATCACACCTGGCTAAATACAAAATATATATATTTGGTAGAGATGGGGTCCCACTATTGTTGCTCAGGCTGGTCTCAGACTCCTGGATTCAAGAGACCCTCTCACCTCAGCCTCCCTAAGTGCTGGGATTACAGGCATTAGCCACTATGCCTGGCCTTTATGACTTCTTTACAACTTTTCTTATCTCTTCCTTTCAGCATTGCACACCCTTTACCACACTCCAGGCTTTCAGTCCACAGCTTATCTCTCATAACTATGACTGCTGTTTGGTTGTTAAATGTCGGGAAAGGAGATCAGGAGTGATTTCTAGTTGATGGAGTAAGAATGGAGATGTCTATTTAGGATTTATTATTTGAGGGTTAGTATTTAATGTTGCCAGATAAGGCCGGGCTCGGTGGCTCACGCCTGTAATCCCAGCACTTTGGGAGGCTGAGGCAGGTGGATCATGAGGTCAGGAGATCAAGACCATCCTGGATAACATGGTGAAACCCCATTTCTACTAAAAATACAAAAAATTAGCTGGGTGTGGTGGCGGGTGCCTGTAGTCCCAGCTACTCGGGAGGCTGAGGGAGGAGAATGGCGTGAACCCGGGAGGCGGAGCTTGCAGTGAGCCGAGATCGCGTCTCTGTACTCCAGCCTGGGAGACAGAGCAAGACTCCATCTCAAAAAAAAAAAAAAAAAAAAAAAATGTTGCCAGATAAAATACAGGATGCCATACAATATTTGGGACATAATTGCTTAATTTTTTACATGAAATTCAAAGATAATTGAGAGTCATATTTTCATTGGCTAAATCTGGCAACTCTTCTAGTATTCAATTAGGTGAATGGCCCCTCCTTGCCCAGCATCTTCAGTAAGGTCTGCTACTCACAGTCAGTGGCAATTTTGGGAGTAAAGGAACCAAGGCAATGTCCTGAAGGGGCAAGGGTTTGAGAAAGGGAGAATGTACACAAGAGATTGCAAATTCAGAGATAGCAGTTGACTAGAAGAGTGGTTAAATCCATCATTAAATCCCAAGAGATCTACAAAAAGGTATAGTAGATACCCACCTTATAAGAAAAAGAAGCTCAAGCCAACTGATTTCAACATTAAAGGAAATAAGAACTAATACTGTCTGTAATTTAGTTTAAAATACCTCAGCACAGAGTGAAATACACACACACACACACACACACACACGTTATATCCTAGGAGTAACCTATCAGAAGCACAGTTAGCATTTGGAAAACCCTAATTAGGCATACACACTCTGGAAGCAGCTACCACAAGGGCTTTGATGTTGCACTCAGGTCTGTAAACTAAAGGCCAGGCGCGGTAGCTCACGCCTGTGATCCCAACACTTTGGGAGGCTGAGGTGGGGAGATCATGAGGTTAGGAGTTCAAGACCAATCTGGCCAATATGGTGAAACCCCGTCTCTACTAAAAATACAAAAATTAGCCAGGTATGGTGGCACATGCCTGTGATCCCAGCTACTCGGGAGGCTGAAGCAGGAGAATCGCTTGAACCTGGCAGGCAGAGGTTGCAGTGAGCCAAGATCGCACCATTGTACTCCAGCCCGGGCAACAGAGTGAGACTCTATCTCAAAATAAAAATAAATAAATAAATTTTTTATAAAAAGAATGTTGCAAGAGCCTGGTGTGATGTACACACCTATAGCCTCAGCTATATGGGAGGCTAAGGCAGGAAGATCACTTGAACCCAGGAGTTCAAGGCCAGCCTGAGCAACATAGGAGGCCTCATCTCAAACAACAACAAAACTATTATACAAATGTCCTCACTGGGGAAATGAGTTGTGCTAAAGATATAGAAATGCTGCGCAGGCTCCTTACATGAACAGGTTATCAGATTTGGTGATGCTAAGAACTTAATTCCTTTTAAAGGTCCTGTTTTAATCACCTCCTATGCACCCTGTTGGTGAGAAAGAGATTCTGCTCTGAAGTCATGAGGACAGCTGAACACACAGCTGGAAAGATGAGACTGACAGCAGTTTATTAGTCACATATACTCACAGCCTGGAAGGAGACACTGCATGCCATGCAGGGCTGCATGGAGGTTATACTTGGGAATGCAATGAACAACCAGGGGCTGTGGGCGGCGGGGGGGCAGGCTTGTAGTATCAAGAGGGTGAGATGCCCCCCTAGTTCCTGCAGGAGGATGCGATAGGCTTGTCTGAATAACTCCACAGGCTGGCAGGGAATAAAACTAGCTACTCAGAGATAAGCAGAAACTGTATGTGGTCTCCATGATAAGGAGCTTTGTTTGGCTGGGGGATCTTATCCAAGCGAACAGAGGGAGGGGAACTTGTAGTTAGGCCATTTGAGACCCTATGGATTTTGTAAGATGCAGGGCAGCACCCAATATTGGGTCTTGATTTTAGACCACACCACCCCATAGGCTTAGGGTTCCATTTGGTCCTGTGTGTCTCTACTTCAAGCAGGATTTATCCCATTAGCCTAGAAGAGAAGCTGGCTGCATTGCTAGTACATCTGCCTCAAGATAATATGTCATGCAAAGTATTAAGGACAATCTAGGACTTCACCAAACTTACAAGAAAAGACTGGATGAATGTCTTTTGTTGCTAATAAATATGTGTGGCATAATTCCTCTGAGGTTTGCTTTTTCTATTGTAACATACCTCCCAATGGACATAGTTTGTGGGAGGGATCATATGCTTCTCATTCATCTCTAACCCTCAGACTTTTACTCAAACCATTCTGGCAATTATGATGGGCCAACAGGGCCCCTGGTAGTATAGAAGACATGGGGGTTTCCTGGGGGCTGACACTAGTGAAACATAAGCAATTCCCCAAATCTGTTTTGAGTACCGTTCTTTTCTCACTCAACACTCACTCTTCAGTGTATCTACTCCCAGAGTCAATGATCATTTCTGTGTGGATTTTCCCAAATTAATGATCCAGGTCTTCTCTGGAGTACCAGATTTACTTTCCTGCCTGTGTGGTGGCCATTTTCACATGGAGCCGTTAACTTATTAATTCAACCATTTATCAGATATTTGCTGGGTAGTAAGTACTCCAGATACAAAAATACGTAAGAGTCTTGGTGTCTTCGTGGAGTTTATGGTTGGATGAGGGATGTCATGCAGGCACTTAAAATCAGTACATCCAATATAGAACCACAATTTTCTATCCCCAAACCCAGTTCTTGTTTTTCAATTAAAGACCTCACCATCCCACCACCTCCTAAAATTTACAACTCCAAAGTCATACCTGTTTCCTCTCTCTCTACCATCCCTGCAATTCTTTTTTACCTTTCTGTCCTTGACATGATTCAATTACCATTAGCTAGGGAAGAGCATAACAATATAATTGCAATTAAGTTTTGTTGGGTTGAACTGAATTTTATTACAATCCCTAAACCTCTATCCTTACCACCCTAATATTTTATTGGTGTCTTTTTAAGATCCTCTTTAACACAGGCTGTTGTCTATAAAGAACTGTACTTTGCACTTTATTAATGTTTGCCTTATATCTTTGAAACGTATCCCTTAATCAAGGATCCCATTTTTTTGATAAAGTTTCTAAGACTTCAAAAGGCCTGAAAACTCCATTGTCCAGAAGACCAAAACAAGCCAGCTGACATGGTCTGGTTTTTTAAGGGCAGATCCGAGGTATGGAAAGAAACATCTTTGCTGCTGAGAAAGATGCTGATGGTGCTATTCAGAAAGGGACTCTAAGGATTCCAGTTTTAAACAAACTCTAATAACAAAACACCAGCCAAAAGAGAAAGTCGATCCCCTGACATAAACAGTGCCAGCAATACCACCTTCCTGCCTTCTGCTGACGCTCAATGACGCATCTTCCACCCCACTTGCGGGAGAGCCAATCAGTTCCCTTTGAATGAAATCTTTATTCAAATGTTTAAACACTCCAGGGGGAAGAGAGGGAGAGGACAAGAAAAGTATTTCAGAAACAAATGGGGACCCAAACGCCAAGTTTCTAAGTTTCTGTTCTTGTTACTGCTCAGGTTTTGGCCCTGTGAAGACGTTCTCAATTCCATGTTTCTCGTTAAGCTGGTTTGTTTGGCAAAATCCAATGATAAATACAAAACTCTGAGGTCAGTCTCACCTTACACAGAAAGCTAGAGCTGGGAAGCTCAGCTTTCTGTGGTCGGGAAACTTTGGAAGTCACTGATCTGCTGTTGACAACGGGAGGCAAAGATATGGGCCAGATAATATTTTCTTTACAAATGTACGAATCTAGGACTTTCCCCCTTAAAAATCAAACACACAAGTAAACCTTTGTTGGTGATTCTGTTCAGTGCCAGTGGTTAGGTAGGGGTGGAGAAGGCAGGGTGGATGTTAGGAGAGAATGAACACATGCAATCCATGCATATCCCGAGGTCTGTTCCCTAGTTACTAATAAGCAACAGAATAGACCCTTGCCTCTTTCACCTGCTCCTCTCACTCTCGGCTACTCATAGGTAGTCACACTCCCGAAAGGTCAAGACTTTGAAGGGAAACGGGAAGGAGCAGGGCTTTTTCTCATTTGTCAGACCAGCTGGTCGGTCTGGAACCGTTGATACTGACTTCTTGGGACCCAGACCCACTTTCCTCGCGTTGCCCTCCAGGTCACATTTCCCTGCGGCTGCTCTTCTCCAAATCAGTAAAATAAGCCCCTTTTCTATTCCAGCCACTGTCACTTCATGTGGAAACGAAGAAGTCTGAATGTGAAAAGGAGCCTGTTTCAGTACTGGACATCTGAAGGTCAGGGTTTAGTTGTGTGTTACAACCTGTGAAATCATAATAAGCAACACATATCAAGTGCTTACTAAGTGCCACGCACTGCTCTGCTCATTTACCTACCTAATCACAATAAACTTAGGAAATAGGCTACGTGCAGTGGCTCACACCTGTAATCCCAGCACTTTGGGAGGCCAAGGCAGGAGGACCACTTGAAGTAGGGAGCTTGAGACCAGCCTGGAGAACACGGCGAAACCCCATCTCTACTAAAAATACAAAAATTAGCCAGGCATGATGGTGGGTGCCTGTGGTCCCAGCTATTCAGGTGGCTAAGGGAGGAGAATTGCTTGAACCCAGGAGGTGGAGGTTGCAGTGAGTCGAGATCACGCCACTGCACTCCAGCCTGGTTAACAGAGCAAGACTCCATCTCAATCATCATCATCATTATCATCATCATCATCATCATAATCTTAGGAAATAAGTAATATTATCATAATCCCTGTTTTTATAGATGAGGGGAGTGGAAACACAGAGAGGTTAAGCAACCAGTCTAAGGTCACACAACTTATAAACAGCAGAGCTGGGATTTGAACCCAGACAGTCTGAATTCAGAGCCCCTTAACTATCCCCCAAACCCAGACTCAGCCTGTCCTCTAAGTAAAGGTATGAGACTAATGGCTAAGTAGCCTGGGGAACATGCCCACCCCTAGTTCCCATGATTGGAGGGCAGCAAGTGAAGGCTGCTTGGAAGAGCAGAGAGAACCACATAGGGAGAGAACAGCAGCTGCATTGGCTCCTTGGACTGGGTCCTGCCAAGAATACAGGTCTCACCGCCGCGCTGACCTAGGCACAGGGTTCCTAGCTGCCAGCATGCCTGCCAACCAGCCAATCAGAGGCCTGAGAAGTGCCTTAACATGGCATTGGCATGGATGGGTGCTCACCCTGATGAGAAAGAAGAAAAATGCATAGCACCCTCAAATGTAGATGAGATTGAGGTGCAAATGCTGGACATAATATGTGTATATCCATCCAGTGACCCACCAAAGGTATGTAGCTTGAATTCAGTTCGAGGACTAGAAAATTACCAGCCTCATAATCATAACACAGAAAAAAAGATCTATTAGATGCCATATTAGTTAGGTCAGGCTGCTATAACAGAATACCACAGGCTGGGCTGCTTAAACAACAAATGTTTATTTATCATTGTTCTGGAGGCTAAGTTCCAAATCAAGGTGCCAACAGATCTGGTGTCTAGTGAGCATGTTCTGCCTGGTTTGTAGACGGTCACTTTTTCATAACATCACATGCCAAACAGGAGATATAGAGGATGCAAGCTCTCTTTTGTCTCTTCTTATAAGGCACTAAATCCATCATGAGGGTGCATGACCTAATTTCCTCCCAAAGACCTAAACTTCCAATACCATTATATTGGGAATTAGGTGTTTCAACATATACATTTAGGGGTTGGTGGCAGGACAAAAACATTCAGTTCATAGCAGATACCATTCTATGAGGCTTCACCAGCACCCAAAAATTTATGCACACACACACAGAGAGAGAGAGAGAGAGAGAGAGAGAGAGAAACTGCACAGTCCTGGACCAAGTCCAGAGAGTGCTCATCCTCACTGCTAAGCACCTCTACTCAACCTTCACACAAACAGAATGTCTAATTAATTCTTCTCTCCTGCACCTTGTTCTCAAAAGGCTAATTTATTGTCACTGTGTCACAAGGGTAGGCAGTTTATCTGCTTTATTCACCACTATATCCCCAATGTTTCATTGCCTGAAATACAGAATTACTCAGCCAGGATTGTTTAATTCAATTACTCAGACAACCCCATTTCTTCATATATCAAGGTCTGTCTGTATCTTCCTCCTGAAATGTCCAGTGTGTCCAGACTTCATAAAGTGTCTCTGGATTATGATGAGACTGAGCTACCTCTGTCAACTCACAGCAGAGATGGCTCCAATTTGTAATTACTGCTGACAGTTGAAAGACAGTGAAGATTCCAGAGTAAAAATAAGTTCAGGTTAGGATTCATGTAAAGATTTTCTAAACTATCAGAAAGAAACGTAAAAATACTGTATTTCTGTTTTTGCTTAACTCAGGCACAATGCCTAAACTTCAAACACAAACTTATTTGTCAAATGAAAGAATTTCTTCAGATATTTCAACAACTGCCTTCACCAACCCCTCTACTCTCAAATCCCTATCTTAAATCTCTGAACCAAAGTCCACAGAGCCTTTTCTCCTAGAACAATTGAGCTGTGAAATTGAGATTATAAATTCAATCAAGCCCCAAAGCCGAGTTCCAAGTTGAAGTGTTAAGGTCTGATGTTGATATTTTGCTTTTTAAGTCAACCAAGTTATAATTTGAAACAGTTGTTCATTGGCAAATCAGTTTTTCTTACTTTTTCGTGATCTTTAGATAACAATCTCAACAATTAAAGGCTTAAAATATGGGGCAGTCAGCTAAGCAATGTATTTAGGACTCAATACTCAAGTTAGCTAGCTAACAAAATCTTCTATCAAAATTCCAATGTCAGTTGAAAAGAAAAGCAATTTAGGGAGAAAAAAGAAAAACCAGTGACCAGCCCCAACGTGACTGTTTCTTTTTTTGGCCAACCCATTCATGATCACCTTGTGCTGCAAATATTGGAGTAAGAGACATAAGGTGCCCTCGAACCCCAGAAGCGAGTTGTAGCAAATGGTTCAGCATACTCTTCGCCTTCTCAACCAGTTTCCACTAGGAAGCTCTCTCACTGATGAAAGACATCTGATGTGTTGCTTTCATACCAAGTTTTGATCACCAAGTTACTGAGTCTTTCAGATTCCTAATTAAAGGCATTAAGATTTGACCCTTGCTCTGGAAGGCAATTTAGGACTTATTCTTTTTGCCGTCAAGAAACTGCTCCCTGATCTTCCAAACTGGGACAATAAAAGCCACTTTTCGAAGTTAAGTATTTAAAATCATTTAAATGGTAGCAAAGCCTGCAATACTGGAAAACTTATTTGTGAGGGTTCTGCCACAGATTCAATCCAAAATGCATATTAAAGAATAAGAGAATTCCAAGATATAAGTTACGATAGTGCTTTCCAGCAAGATGCATGCTGTTAAGAAGTAATATGGAGGTGGAGAAATGAAAAGCAGAAAAACTGAAGAATCATCAAATATCTTAGTTACGAAAAACTGAAGAGAAATGGGGCATTCCAGTTGAGGAAGGTTTGGAGTCTTATCTTAAATAAGGGAAACATGTACATGTTTGGAGTTATACTATGCTGGTAATCCTTGGCCAGGGCATTCAGATGACTCTCATGCTTTTTGTGTTTGTTTGTTTGCATACTGATATGGTTTGGCTGTGTTCCCACTCAAATCTCATGTTGAATTCCCATGTATTGTTGGGGGGACCCAGTGGGAGGTAATTGAATCACGGGGTCTTTCCTGTGCTGTTCTCGTGATGGTGGGTAAGTCTTATGAGATCTGATGGTTTAAAAAAACGCGAGTCTCCCTGCACAAACTCCCTTCTCTTGTCTGCCACCATGTGAGACATGCCTTTCACTTTCCACCATAGTTATGAGGCCTCCCCAGCCACGTGGAACTTCAAGTCCAATAAATCTCTTTCTTTTGTAAATTTTCCAGTCTCAAGTAAGTCTTTATCAGCAGCGTGAAACCAGATTAATACACATGCTGAATCAGAATTTCTAGGGTAGGGCCTGGGTGTGTGTCATACATTAGAACCACTCCAGGTTAAGAAACACACTCCTGGTTAAGAAAAACATTGTACCATATATGTATTTTTTTCTTCTTGATTTTCTCCTTATATCACAAATTAATTTTTCCAATACCATTAATTTTTAAAAAAAGAACACATTCTGATTATAAAAACAATTCACTGAAAATTTGGAAAATATGAAAAAGCATACATAAAAATGTTAACATCATTTATAATTTCAGTAATCAGGGATAACCTTTTAGTCTATGGAGTTTCAATCTGGATAGATTTCAAAAGATCTGTGGCACAAACCTCTAAAAATTTATGGAAAATTACTGGTTAGTCTTTTTTTTTCCAAACCCATACATGGTTTTTTACAATATTGGTATCCTATATTTTGTTTTGAAACTGTTTTTTTACTCAGTTAACAAGAATGCATGCACATTTGTCCATATCCTTAAGTACCCTTTGAGAATATAACTTTTACTGGGTGAATAATACTCCACCAGTCATCCTGCCATAGTTGAACAGTAACTCTGTGTTTGAACAGTAACTTTAACTATGTTTGCTACTATAAATAATGCTGTCATAAACATCCTTGCACATAAATCTCTGCGTTTTTTTTTTTGTTGTTGTTTTTTTTTTTTCTGAGACGGAGTCTCGCTCTGTCGCCCAGGCTGGAGTGCAGTGGCGCAATCTCAGCTCACTGCAAGCTCCGCCTCCCGGGTTCACGCCATTCTCCTGCCTCGGCCTCCCGGGTAGCTGGGACTCCAGGTGCCCGCCACTATGCTTGGCTAATTTTTTTGTATTTTTTAGTGGAGATGGGGTTTCACCATGTTAGCCAGGATGGTCTCGATTTCCTGACCTCGTGATCCACCCACCTCGGCCGCCCAAAATGCTGGGATTACAGGCGTGAGCCACCGCGCTCAGCCTATCCTAAAGTATTCCAGTAGGCCAATGTAATTCTGCTCTGTCGCCCAGACTGGAGTGCAGTGGCAAGATCTCAGCTCTTTGCAACCTCCGCCTCCCGGGTTCAAGCGATTCTCCTGCCTCAGCCTCCCCAGTAGTTGGGATTACAGGCATGCACCACCACGTCCTGCTAATTTTTCTATTTTTAGTAGAGATGGGGTTTCGCCATGTTGGCCAGGCTGGTATTGAACTCCCGACCTCAGGTGATCTGCCCATCTCAGCCTCCCAAAGTGCTGGGGTTACAGGCATGAGCCACTGCTCCCAGCCTGTTTGTATGTTGTTGAAATGCATTGTGTAGCTTTGATTTCTTTTCAGATCTCTTGTATTAGCAAAGTTTTTTTTGGAAAATGACAACCTGATAATGGGCCCAAGTGTCCTTAAATGAGTTACCTGAAGAAAGACAAAAGAATTCACCGGAGTTACTCTAAAACCCTTTTTCAGTCCCAGCCCAGGCATCTCCTGCTCCCCAAATTATCCATTCCTTCCTGTGGTGCCTAGGTGTTAGATGTGTCCACATCAGAATCCCACATCTGAACATGCTGCCTGCTGGGTGGAGGGAAGGAACCCTTCAGAGTGTGAGTCCTGGTGGAAGGTAAACCTCTCCATCCTGTTACCAGAGCATCAGAAACTATATGCCTTCTCCTGATAGCTGGCTCGGTATGCCTGAACCAGGCTTCACCAACTATATGTTCCAACTCAAGAGCTTTGTCTTGCAGGAATCACGCAGGCACAAGGATAGCTGAGAAATGACTCAGGGCGGCAGCAGGGGCTTACAGCTGCAGTGGCCAGTGCAATGCTTCAGGTCCTGGGTAGGACCTTGGCTGTGCACTTGAGGCTATCCATACCTCTCTTGCATTTTTCTCTCTTGCCTTCTGTCTGAATAACAGCCTCCCCAAAGATATTCGTATCCTCCTCCCTGGAACCTGTGAGTATGTCAACCTACATAGAGAAAGGAACTGTGCAGATGTGATGCAGTTAAGGACCTTGAGATGGGGGAAGAATATCCTAAATTCTCCAAGTGGGCCAGTGTGATTCCAGGAGCTTTTATAAGAGGGAGGCAGGAGGGTCACAGATAGGTGACAGCTGTGTACCAATGGAAGAAGAGAGTCCACACCAATGGAGTGATGCGGACATGGGCCAGGGAATGCCGGAAGCCTCTAGAAACTCAGACACTCAAGGAACTGATTCTTCCCCAGAGAAGCCAGCCCTCACAACCCTTTGATTCTATCTCCATAAGGCTCATTTTGGACTTCTGACCTCCAGAACTGTAAGATAATAAATTTGTGTTGCTTTAAGTTACTAAGTCTGCTAATTTGTTACAGCAGCAATAGAAAACTAACACATCTTCTCACTGATTCCATGATATTCTCTCAATACAAATTTCTGCTGAATTAAACCACAGTCCATTTCAGTTGCTTATTACCAACTGAATGTCACCCACCTCTAGCCTGCACCCCAGTGTTAGCTTGGTACCCATCTTCTATGCTCTGTGCCACCTCCTGGTTCCTGTGAAGGAGCCTCTCTCGCCCTGAGTTGTGATTGTCTGCTTACTGGGCTATCTCCCCCTCCAGACTGTACTCAGTAAGAACAAGGACTGAATGTGATTCACCTTTCCATGCCAACACCTAGCACAATGTACGAATAAATATTAGTTGCATGAATAAATTAAATCTTGTTTGTATATAAATGTGCAAAAAAGGTGGAAGTGGCTTAAGAAAAATTTTTTTTGAGATTAAACATTCATACTAGACTCTTTCTTTAGACAATGGAAATTGTAAAAAATCATATACTTCTCTAAAAGGAAAATTCTGTTCAGATTTATGATAGAACTGTAAAAAGCTGAGTAAACTTACAATATGTTAGCTAAATCACTTGGGCAGAACTGAAAGCAGAGTCAATGTAATCAACACATGATAGTATTAAAACCTAATGAGAAATTAAATGTCCATTTCAGTAATGCTGGGTGTGTCTGTGTTTCTCACACTTCAATGTTATTGTAGGACACTCCAGTGGCTGGTTGCAAAATCTTGATGGTCTGCTAAACCTGGCTTTATCCAGGCTGATGTAGAACATGCATTTGAGACGCTTGAGCTGAGGAGGTCTCTCTCCCTTGCATGACAGGGAGCCTTAAATGATTTTCTCCCCTCCCTACCAACCATGTTTCCTGACTCAATTTTTTAAGCCTTTGGACTCTATCCTACCAAAATTCAAAAGCACAAGTGCACAAAGATATTCACTGCAGCACTGTTTGTAATAACATTCAATTGGAAGCAATCCAAATGTCAATCAACAGGCAAGTAGTTGAATAAATTGTGGTACATCCATAATCCAAAGTTGTATGCATTTCTTAAAAAGAATGAGGTAGTTTATACGTACTACTTGCCTTATAATCATATTTCACTGTTAAAAACCCTCCAGGGCCTGCAGTTGCATTTGAATAAAATTTAAACTCTGTCTTCTGGTCTAAAATGCCCTCCATGGGGTGGTTGTGCCTACCTTTCTGACCTGAGGGTTGGCACTCTCCCTTCTCCATTTGGATTCAGCACAGTGGCCTTCTCCTTCGACTCCGTCTCAGCCACCCCCAGCTCATTCCTACCACAGGCCCTTTGCACTCACTGTCCTCTTTGCCAAGAATGTTCTTTCCTAGATCAATGTTTATCAGCCTCAATTACACATTTAGACCATCTGCATCCCAGGCTGCTTCCCAAACCAATTAATGCAGAAGCTCTGGGGGTGGGACCCAAGCATCAGGTTATTTGGGGTTTGTTTGCTTGTTTGTTTTGAAGCTTGCCAGGTGATTCTCTGCACAGCCCACCTAAAGAACCAGGGCTTCCTGTGATGGCTCCTCTCCAACATTCAAATGTCATCTCCTCAGAGACAGCATGATCACTCTGCTTTCACAACTAAAGGTTTCGTTTAAGAAATAGAGTTTAGAAAGAAAAGTATAAACAGAAGATGAGTACAAAATGGAATTGAATTTGTAAAAATAAGGGTAAGTGTGGGACAGCATTGTTGAAAGACAAAATAAAAAATAAAATAACCTGATTAAAGCATGGGCAAAGGACCTGAATAGACATCTTCCTAAAGAAGACATGAAAATGGCCAAGAGGTAGGTAAAAAGGCGCTCAATATCACTAATCATCAGGGAAATGCAAATTAAAACCACGATGAAATATTCTCTTACACCTATGAGGATAACTACTATGAAAAAGACAGGAGATAACAAGTGTTGGTGAGGGTGTAGAGAAAAGACAATCCTTGTGCACTGCTGGGGGGAATGTAGATTCACACAGCCATTATGGAAAACAGTATGGACATTCCTCAGAAAATTAAAAGTAGAACTACCATGCAATCGAGCAATCCCAGTTCTGGATATATACCTCCAAAAAATGAAACCACTATCTCAGAAGGTATCTGTGCCCACATGTTCAATGCAGCATAATTCACAATAGTAAAGATATGGAAACAACCAGCGTCTGCCTACAGATGAATGAATGAAAAAATTGTCACACACACACACACACACACAATGGTATGTTATTGAGCCTTAAAAAATAATAAGATACTGCCATTTGTGACAACATGGATGACCTGGGAGACATTATGCTAGGTGAAATAAGCCAGACACAGAAAAGGAAATACTGCATGATCTTACTTATTTGTGCAATCTAAAACACGTCGAATACATAGAAACAGAGAAGAATGGTGGTTTCCAGAGTGGGGAGGATCAGGAAATGGGGAGAGGTAGGTTAAAGGATACAAACTTGCAATTATATAAGATGAACAGGTCTAGAGATCTCATGTACGGCATGGTGACTATAGTTAATTAATTATATTGTAAACTGAAAATTTGCTAAGAGTGTAGATTTTAGGTGCTCACCAGACACACATACACACAAAGTAACTATTGTGGTAATGGATATTTTAATTTGCTTGCCTGTAGTAATCATTTCACTACATATATGTACATCAAAACACTGTGCTGTACACCTTAAATAAAAAAGACAACATAGCAATTTCAAGGAAGACAGAATTTAAGTTTCCATTTGCTCACTTGCAAAGTGTGATCTTGTACCCATGACCCAGCATCTCTGAGCCTCTCTGAAAAGAGGATAATTGTACTCACCTTGGAAAAATTTTCAAGAAATAGATGAAACCTGAAATGGCCCACAGTGAACACTAGGTAACTAGTATTCATTATTGTTAAATAAGAAATGATTGGTTGAAGCAGTAAGTGTGTTGCTAAGTCAAAGAAAACAGAAATGTCAAGTGCCTGGGGATGACAGAGCTTCTCCCAGTAGGCAGAATTTAATGTTTGTCTTAGAGTAAATCTAGAATTTAGACAAACAGAGAGCATGGTGAGGATTGCAAGTGGCATTGTGGGGGACTGAGAATAGAAGGAACAAAGGCTAGAGGTAGAATTTTGCAGAATGTGTTTGGGGAAGAGGGAGTTAAAACAGGAGGAAAGAGAACACAATGTTTTCAGAATGGACATACCTTCTGTTTTCTATCATATGGCATCTTTTTAGCACTGGCATTTACCTGCATTAAATTGTGTAGAAGAGTAAATCTCTGATTGGAAGCAGATCTATCATGGGTAGAGGCAGACAGGTGGGGGTGGTAGAAGCCAGGCTTTGGAAGGCCACTCCCTTCAACAGGAACTAGCGTGGTCTTCTGGAGTCTGACTCTGGGGCATGAGTTAGCTAACCGCAAAGAAGCAAGCTTTGGTTTTCCAGGAACAGACCACACACCAGTTCCAAGTGGCAGCACTTGGTTCTCTCATGGGACAACCCAGCCATTTTCAAGGGCAGCCCAGTTCTGTGTGAATCAGGGTCCCGGCAGGAAGGTGTGGCGCACCCAATCAGGCAAACCAAAGAATGTCCAGTGAAGGGACAATTAACAAAGGGCAGGCAAGGTCAAGGAGAACCAACTTTGACAGGGACAGCACGGTGGGGAGGGATGGAAGGGAGAGCTGTAGGAATCTTGAGAGGGGCTGCCTGACAGGAGCTGTTGCTTTCTTCAGAGGAACGTGGGCTGGGGAATAAATATCCCTGTCTCTCTCATCTGCCCTCTCTTGCAGGTGGTCACCTTCCCCAACACTGGCTGGCCAAGACCAGGCCAGAAGCCAGAAGGCAAAAGTGTCTGTTTGTGCAGTCTTTACATCAGTTTATCTCTCCTGGGGTACAGAACTGAATCCAGAAGGGACAACAGTAGATTTGGAATACGTAGCACAGCCGACATCTCACAGAATGACAAGCCCACGGAAGGGGCTGATTACCAGGCTGCATTACCCTTAACAGACCCCTGTTGGTGGAGCCCCTCTGGACCTCTCTCTTTTATCCTTCCTCACATCCACCTCCTAAACATCTAACTGATATCCAGTCTGGCCAACGGGACCTTCTAATATCTCTCAAAAATATACTCTGCTCACACCATATACCTAAACTCCACAGGTATACGGAAGGAAGGGAAGGAAGATTTATGGTTTTGTTTCTTATACCTAAAAGTACTGGATGAAACCCTTGCTGGATAGTTATGAAACCTTGGAGTAAAGAGAGGACTTCTCAAAGCATGACCTCACAGGCAAAACCACAAAGGAGAGGACTGAGAATTTGTGCTACATAAAAATCAGAAACCTCCATTTGACAAAACCCACCATGAGCAAAGTTGAAAAGGCATCCAAAAAACCTCAAATAAAATTCAAACAATGAAATAAAATATCATTTCAGCAAATTTAAGTAAAAATTTATCTAAACATATAAAGTCCTCATACAAATAGATAAGAACTGACCCACGTTTGGGAAGGGGGAAGAGGGAGCTAAGAGGAAAACTGAACAAATAAGGAAAAGGCTGTGAAAAGTAAAAATAGGCCCATAGGCAAAGGACATGAACAAGACTGATGAAAGAGAAATAACAACTTGATCACAGCATATGGAAAAAAGTCTAGCTACTCAATCCAAGAAATTCAAGTTTAAACAAGAAACTCTCCAACCGAATTCACAATGATTGTTTTTAATGAGAGCACTCAGTGCAGGCAGGAATGTAATAAAGGGACCCTCGTGATTGCTTAGATGAATATAAATTATTATAAACTTTTGAAAAGCAAATTGGAAGTCCAGTATTGAAAAACTTCAAATATTCATCCCCTTTGCCCCAACATTTTCACTTCCCAGAATCTATCCAAACACTCTGCTGCTCACAGGATGAAGTCCAGGCATCTCAATATGGCGTTCATCTTTCAAGTTGCATCTCCCATGTCTCTCCAGCTGACATTTGCTACTCCATCAGTGCAAAACTGCCTGTCCTTACCTAGACATACACCCTGCCCTTCCATGCCTTTCAGCATTTCCGGCTCATTTTCTTCTGCTTGGAAAGCCCTTCACTTTCTTCTTGGCTTGGCTAACTTTGCTTACTCTTCTGGAATCAGCCACATTATCGGAGGCCCCGATTCCCATCCAGGTTGAGTTAATTTACTGTCTCCATGTTTCCATAGTAGCCAGTACATGTTTTTTGTGGACAATTCACACAGTATGTACATATATATTTACATTTTCATGTATCTGATTACATACCTGTCTCTACCATCTCGGTTTTCCTCTGTATTCCCTACGCTGGCGGTTTTTAGCTGGGGGCAATTCTGCTCCCCCAGGGGACATTTCCAGACAATGTCTCGAAACATTTTTGGTTGTTACAATTGGAGGCGGGAGGTGTTACTGATATCTACTGTGTAGAAGCCAGGCGTGCTGCTAAATATCCTATAACATACAGAGGAGGCCCCCACAACGAGAATTATCTAGCCCCAGATTTCAACAGTGATGAGGCTGCTATATTCTACCTAGCTTCTGCCTAGCCTGGAATATAAACACATACATCAATTAAAAAACCCCACAAAACTATATGATGAACAAACATAAAATGTACTTTCAAAACCCAATTTCTTCTTCCACACAATGGGCATAATTATAGCTATGCCAGAAGGTTGCAGGAAGGATTAAAAGAGACAACATACGAACAGTGCCTAGTACAAAGCTAGTATTCCATCAATATTGGTTCATCCCAGCAATAAAGTGCGTAAGTTAAATCACAGACCCAGAATGTTTTGGTACTGAAATGAGTCTTAAAGACTTTTTAGTCAAAGCTCTTCATTTTATAGCTGAGGAAGCCAGTCTTTAGACTAATGACTTGCCTAAATCATTGGCCTCAGATCAGTGTTTCCAGCTTAGTGGCAAACCACATTTTAAATGCATGCATAAGAGAGAAATTGTAAGCTGACTCCTTTGTAAAACAAATAATTATCATTTTTTGGTTTGGCTTGTGAATACAATTGTCATAGATATGTAAAAAATTTTCTTAAAATATTTAGAATACTAACAGAATAATTATTCAACTGGATAATGTTACCAGAAGTTTTCAGGGGTTTATTTTAACATTACATTTTTACATGTATGCAAAAATAGGCACATGTATTCAAATAAAAAGTTCAATAAATAATACACTCCTTCTCTGTAGGAGATATAATCAGAATCCAGAATGACAATTTAAATAGTTTATCATAAGCCTCTGGAATATGAACAGGCTTTCTGACATCTATGCTAAAAATTAACCACCTTATAACGATTCAGTTCTTCTTCCCTGCTCAATTGCTAATACAATAAAATTTCTTAGCAAAATACAACTTAGAGGCACTATCCGACCTGAGATGTCAGATTCTAACATGTTACGGCTTTTAATATGAACACCAGTATAACCAGAATGTAAACAAATTATGGCATATAAATTAAAACATTTAAAATATTTTAACATCTATAGACTTTATTAGGTGTTCCTTATACAGTCATCTGGTATGTTTAAAGAGTGTGCAATCATATAAAAGGAAATATGGTCATAACTGATTGAAGTAATAAAATCGTGAAACTAACATCTCATAATTCATTGCACAACATATATTAGATTTCATTACATCAGTATATAGCTTAGTAGTAAATTCTCCTGATGGCCATAAACCTCTAAGGTGTTGTCATCCTGAAAAATGAAGGAGGGGAGGGAGTTGGTGGGGTGCAGAATGGAGAAATCTTCCATAGTGCTGGTGTGATGTACCGTAAGTTGTCAAGTTATAGGGCATCGCCACCTAGTGGCAGAATTTCATGCTTTGTTCTAACAAAGGGACTTCCCTTGTTTTCCAAAGAGCTATACGTCTTATTCACTTTCTAAACATCCTTCTCTGTTGCTGTCCCTCCTAAAATCCATGCCTCCTGCCATATAGTGTAAATCCATCTGCTCTTCATCCATCAAGCTGTCAAGGATTTGGTTATGACAATTTTTATGTTCACCTAACTTTTTAATTCCAAGTACTTTGGTTATTTTCAAAGCTACACACAGGATGCCCGTATTTTTCCATATTTTTAAAACTCCATCCTATTTGTGAAGGATTATTACTTTGGGCTTTGGCCCAGTTTTTATTCTTACTGCTGAATCTTTTCATA
The DNA here is from genome assembly GCF_002776525.5 of Piliocolobus tephrosceles. Classification (NCBI taxonomy): domain Eukaryota; kingdom Metazoa; phylum Chordata; class Mammalia; order Primates; family Cercopithecidae; genus Piliocolobus; species Piliocolobus tephrosceles. Next base: position 96,989,931 of record NC_045440.1, read on the forward strand.
AGTCAAAATTAGTGCAGTTAATGCTTTAAAAGGGAGTCCTTAAAGTAAATAGCTAAATGAAATCATTACCAAAATGTACACTGGGATTTATTAAGATTCTAGAATTTAAAAACAGGAAAAGGTGCCATCAGCGAAAATTCCATCACTAACATTTTGGTACCACTCATAGAGCTTCACATAAATATTCAGACCATGATAGCTCAGTGCAGGAATGTTACCACATATTTCCATACAATCTGGAACCAGGACCAGAGCTGGCAATTGGGGGTCCAAAGGTCCAATATCCCTTACGCTGCTTCCTCTACCTTGACAACAGGAAGGCTGAGTGATGCTAGGTAGTGCACTACAACAGTGAACGTAAGCCAGCCATCTGTTTTTCTGCAAAGTATAGTAAAACAGAAAAACAGAACATAGACCACTTCAGAGTAAACAAACATATCCTTCTTCAAGATGTAGGAAAACCAGATATTCAAAACCAATCTCAAACTTTAAACAATAAAAGATATCAAACATTTTAAACTGTACAAAGCAAATCAGCAGGATTTTAATGTTGGCAGTTTTAAAATGTCACCCATCCAAAACACAAAACAGGGAGATAGCCAAGTCTTAGCTCCATTCTAATCAAAGCTGTCATGATAGCCAAGTCTTAGCTCCATCCTAATCAAAGCTGTCATGCAGATCCAGTTCCACTCTTCTCATCTCCAGCAGGTACTTCACTCAAGGAGGTGACACCCAAGGGGAGTAGACGGACAAGAAACAAGAGTGCCACATAGAAGGAAGAGAGGAGACCTTGCACCTTAGCTACTGGTTAGCTATTCGACTTTGGTGATATTCAGCGTTTCCCAAGTTATTTTTTCTCACTTCTCATCACATAATTTACATTATGCATACTATGTGCTAGAAACTGTTAGTGCTTGACATGTAGTCAGTTAATTTTCACAACTGTGTAAAGTAGGTTTCTATCATTAGCTCTATCTTAGGGCCAAACAAACTGAAGCACGGAGAGGTTAAATTGTATTCCTAAAGCACTACACAGTGAGCAAATAAGATTCAGACCTGTGCAGTCTAACCCAGAATTAGCTCTGAATCACTCTACCATTCTGTCTACAGGACAAGCCTGTGTATTTCCGGCACTCTCATGGTGATTTTTCGCACAGGACAGCTTTTGATAAAAGAAAGGCTCTCTCTTTCAAATGAAAGGACTTCACTGATGGATTAACAAATTCTCACCCATTCACCTATGTGAGCCAAATACTAGATCTACTTTCTTAGTCTTCATAACAAGCAGGACGATAACCATAATTTACAATGAACACAAAACATTGATACAGTGTTCAAAGAACTTTTGCACACTTGTTCTCATTTAGAAGAATGAAGTAATCTGGAAACATAGAATAGGCATACACTTTGGCTTTAGGAAGAACTCTTACAGAATCAGAGGTTGCCCTATGTAATACCACACTTTTTACCTTGAGCAGGTGGATAGCCTGGGGGTTCCTGTTATACCTCAATCTTGGTCAGTTCTATTTGTTCCCGTCCTTCAGCAGTGCCCTTAGGCTTGCTTTAAACATTAACAGCATTCATAAGCATGGTTTCTAGGGTCAGAGCCCAGCCTCCCTCCACCCACCTGGCTCCCTACACACCTTAACAGTACTCTTTGACATGCCTCAGTTCTAGTCTCCTTGTAATGGTACATGGTAGATGTCTGAATGAATAGACCAGAGTCCTGCAAAAGTGATCTTGAAATCACAATTAAAAGAGCCTTTGGAGATATCTACTCAGGAAAATTTTCTGAATAAATGCTTTTAAAAGGGGTTCTAGACAGCCCATCTTCTTGGCCTCCTTCTGCAAAGTAGGACATTAAAACCTTGTCACAATGTGACCTGAGCAAAACCATTATCAAGTAATCTTGTTGTCTTGAACCAGACAAAAGAAAATTGACATGATTTAAGGATAGGTTTAGAAAAATAATCTGACTAGCAAAAAAAAAAAAAAAAAGAAAAAAAAAACAGGGGGAAGCGGGTTCCTAGGGAATTTAAGAGGCTAATATTTTAGCAAAAATTTGAAGATACTCGTCACGATACACACATTTCTCATTGCTTTACAAATTTTAAATGTAACACAAATTTGTTTCTCACACTGTTTTGTTATTTGAGGTAAGGCATTCCTGCCACACACAGCAATGACTTGTCCTGGAAAACCAGGGAGGCTGCAGGTCCTACTGTTCCTTCTTTACTAGCTGTGGCTCCGCACTCTCACCTCCACCAAAGAAAGCATTTCAGAATTTAGGAGTGGAAATGACAACATTGAATAATTCTAATTTCCTTTTTTTTTTTTTGGAGACAGAGCCACTGTCGCTCAGGCTGAAGTGCAGTAGTGTGATCTAGGTTCACTGCAATCTCCGCCTCCCGGGGTCAAGCAATTCTGCCTCAGCATCCCGAGTAGCTGCAATTATAGGTGCCTACCACCACGCCTAGCTAATTTTTTATATTTTTAGTAGAGACAGGGTTTCAGCGTGTTGGCCAGGCTGGTCTCGAATTCCTTCCTTCAGGTGACCTGCCCGCCTCAGTCTCCCAAAGTGCTGGGATTACAGGCATGACTCACCATGCCTAGCCAATGATTCTAATTTATATTTTAACAAATTATCCTATGATCTTAAAACTTTTAACTGATTAGTATCCAACCCTTAAACTTCTTAACAATTATTTCCAAAGTGGAAAAGTCACTGGGCTATGGGGACAAGTATGATTTGTATTTATACTTCCATTTTTCTAATGTCTACTTTTTGTTTTCTAGTACACGTTAGCACAGCAGTATATATATTACTTAAGTATGCCTATGTTGGGGTGAATACATAATTTATTTTTAAATGATAGGATGCAAAATCAAATCTATTTGGATAGCAGTGAAGAGGCTATTTCTCAATCCTGGCAAACTAGGGGGTGCACTCCCCCTTCTTTTATTCAGTAGCTTCCACAAGGGTATAACTTACGGAAGTTATATCCTTCCATAAACTGATAGGCTATCCAACCAGTGAGGAAAACTGATAAAGTGGCCTCTGAGCTCCAGGTAGCAGTTAAACACAACTAAAAATATCTTGAAAGTTTGGAAAAAAATTTAACAGTAAATGGATTCAGTAGTTATTCAGTGTAAGGTTTGGAATTCAAAAACTCCAGCCATTACAATAGACATTTATTTAAAGTAAAACATCTGCAGACCAAATAAATCTTAAAATTGTTTGTTTCAAGTATAACCATCTTCATAACAGCTGCATTCACAGACTTCAACTACATGATTACTTCTTTGCCCACTCTTCTCTTTCTTTTCTTTCCCGAATAACCTCTTTCAGATACGGTTCAAGGTAGAAATTTTCCTAAAGAATGAATGAAATATTATATATTACCATCGTGTACTGATATATCCCAAACACTCAACAGGTCTTCAATAACAAGAAAAAAAAAAAAAAGTACTTTTTAATTTCCAATTTTAGAAAACATATTCTCAACCTAAGAACTATCTGCTTTTTAAAATGTCAAATCTGTGGTGATAGTGTGGTAAGTTGCTTTGATAGGTTATGAGAGGGAAGTCTTTTTGGGAAGAAAAAGAAATGAGTGTCTACAGGCCTTTGCCTAGTTTCAATGCAGTTCAAGGGGTGAGAGTTTGCTTCACAGAAGCTCTTCTTGGGATCTGGAGGGCCACTCAATGGGCTGATCTTTTCATCTAAGTAGAAAGCAGAGTGCAGAGGTAGAACAACAATGACCTGGGTGGCAACAGACCTGGATTTTAGTCCTGGCTCTCTATATTAGTGACTTGCTTAGTGATTTCAGAAGAATCATTCCACATGTAAGAGTCAATGTGGTTTTCTTCTAAAACGGAAATAACATTTGCTTTATTAACCTCACCAAACTATTGACAGAATATTTATTTGACATGACTCAGAAAACTCTAACACCATGCAAATGAACATGTTTCTCGTTTCTAAAACTCAATCCTTAATGAGCAACATTGTCAGGTAGATAAAGCTGTGCTACCTCTTCATATTTGGTCCACTGCTCTTTAGGCAAGATCTGATGCTTCAGGCTCAGGTCCAGTGCCCTCTTAATTCGAAACATCCTGTCATTATAAAGGTTCTCAGGAAGCCTTCTTATGGCTTCTTTTACGTCTTCATCCTCATATATTGTATCATCTCGCATTAACCCTATGATAGACGACAAAGTTAGATAGCACATGCATCTCAAAAATCACGTTTTTTTAAAATTAGTAAAATATCTTTATGACTTATAACTTACAACTTTTCGTGAACTATCGAATTCAAATCACTAGGTTCAATGGAAATTCAATGCACTTCATACATTAGGTTGGTGCAAAAGTAATTGTGGTTTTGCCATTAAAAGTAATGAGTAATTACTTGATACAATGGGTTATTTCTTGAACTAGACTATGGAAACAATATATGAGCCTCTTAAAATCCAATGCCACAAAATTCTTATTTTATCTAAACCATTTACAAAATATTTTAAATGTTTACTTTGTTTTTAAACACATTAATAAACCACATCTCTACTTTCTCATAGTTTAAATCTGAGATCAAGGTATTAATGAACCTTAAAACGATAGTATACTAAGGAATCAGTGACTTTTGCTTACACTTTCTTCAAGCTTCAATAGCAAAAGATGAAGTTCATGGCAAATTACAAAGTTCTAAAAAAGCTTAGGAAACATATGATCGCATGGATATGAGAAAATTTTAATATTTGAAAAATCTCTACTTTCAGTGTTTATAAAACTTAAAATTTTAAGTGGAAGGCCGGGCGCATTGGCGCATACCTGTAATCCCAGCACTTTGGAAGGCTGAGGCAGGTGGATCACCTGAGGTCAGGAGCTCGCCACCAGTCTAACATGGTAATACCCTGTCTCTACTACATACAAAAAAAATTAGCCAGGCATGGTGGCACACGCCTGTAATCCCACCTACTCAGGAGGCTGAGGCAGGAGAATCACTTGAACCCGGGAGGTGGAGGTTGCAGTGAACCAAGATTGCGCCACTGCACTCCAGCCTGGTGACAGAGCAAGACTCTGTCTCAAATAAATAAAATTTTAAGTGGTAGAGTTGGGAGAGGGGGTGTAGAAGGAAAATGTTTTACTACTTAAATCATTACCAAGTCAAACATTTTAGAGGCTTTCATCCCTCTCCTCTCAAAAAAAATTTTAAAAAGGAACTGGATTTAACATAATGTGATTTAATTTTAAAATCTTCTGATGTATACAAGAACTGAAATATTTTTTGGAACCACAGTAACACTTGTAAAAGCAATACTCTCAGAAAAAAAAGAAAAATTAAAAAGCACAGATGCTTACCCAGTTTATTGAATCCTGCAGCATTGTAATACCATTTTCGAATACCATCCAGCCACTTGCCTGATGCTGAAACTGATAATTGTCACACTGTTAGCTGCTACAATTATACTATATGAACACACTGATGGGCAAGCAACCAGTACTCAGTTATCTTGCTGATGAATGCAAACATAGAAAGAAATTTCCTTTTACAAGTATATACTATGTACAGCAAGAATTTAATCAAAAAAGAATTAGATTTAAAAGAAAAAAGTCTATAAACTGTTGATAAAAATTGCTTATTTTATTTATGAGCAAAAGTGGCTGCAGGAAAATGGTGGCAAGTCATGGAAGAAGAGGGTAAACTCAAACACTGAATGTACAAAAGATCCATAGGTACATCGTGTGCCCTTATGCCTGCCCTGTTACCTTCAGAAATGAAGGGGTGAGAGATAGGAAAAGGACTTGAAAATTTCTATCATTTGTAGTTTCATAAATAGATCACAGGAAATAATTGTAAACTTTTCATTTCAAAGGAGCTGGAGTTGTATGAAAAGAGTGAGATTTCAGCATAGGCTGGCAGGTCTAAATGACCCTCATCCTGTAAAAATTTTACTCGACATTACAGTTATTTCATTTGGCTACATTCTTTAAAAATATATGTATTTTGGGGAGGATTTTGATACCATTAGTCATTTAAACATTAATATGGATTAGTAAAAAAAGTCCATTTACCTCCACCTAAGCAACTAAGTTCCCCCCAAGGGAATAGATATTGAAAACGGATGAGAAATGGGTAATTTTAAAATTCTTTGGGGAACAGGGCTGAGTCTGATGAAGTAACCCAGCAGGGTCCATGTACAGCAGGACCGTACCTGACATTTTAGGAGAGACATTTTACAAAAGGGGAGGTAGAACAAGTTTATATTTTCTTTTAAAATTTTGTCTAGCGTTAGCCCCTTACCAAGGAAGGAAAGCAAACTCTCTTTTCCCTCAACCCTCCTTGCCTGCAAAGTCAGTGCACTACAGATTACGTGGCTTCAGCAAATCTCCTTGGAAATTAAGAGTCATGTATAAAACTGCTGCTAGAAAAACAAGTATCAGTCAACAATCTACAAACATACTTGTGGAAGACATTATTTTTAACCACCTATCAGTGACTATAATAATATTCACTAAACACTTATTGTGCACCAAACACTTTCCTATTTGCTTTACCAACATTAGTTGATTTATTTACATGTCTCTTACTACAGCAAGGGAAGCAGACTTACAGAAGTGATCCCACCCAAGGTCAGAGTTAGCTAATGGGAGTTGAGATCTGGTCTATGTAGTTCCCAAACACGCACAGAATCAGTGTCTTGAATTTAGTAAGACTCCTTCAATATCTGCTAAATTAATAAAATAATTATTTAAAAAGTCTCCCCCACCCCCCAAAAGCTCAATGGCAATTAGGTTAGCGGATGTTTCTGGCAACCTGGTGTTTCCTAACAGCTTCACAATTGCTGGGGGCAGGGAGAAAAGGATCAATATTTTTTAAAAGCTACTCCAACTTGGTTGCATTGCAGTGAGACGAGATTGTGCCACTGCACTCCAGCCTGGGCGACAAAGCAAGACTCCGCCTCAAAGAAAAAAAAAAAAAAAAAAAAAAAACCCCAATTTTCCCCCCCCAGGGGAAAGAAAAACAAAAAAAAAAAAAAAAAAAAAAAAAAACAGGGAAACCCAACTTAATGTTCAAGTTGTTTTAAATATTCCAGTAATATCTGCATTCTATTCCACAATAAATGCGTTTGAACCTACAATAAATTCAAATTTCTCCAAACCTACTGATCAAGCTGACGTTCTAGATAATCCAAGGTTAACGTGAAGCGTCGCTCGTATCCCTTGCTCAACTGTCTCTGATTCGCAGTTTGAGAAGCGCGAGGGGTGCAATGAAATTTCCAATTCTACTTCCTTGGGTCACTTTGCCTCAGTTACCTTATCAGCGTAAACGGGAAATTAATATCTCCCTCGTGGCACTGGCAGGAAAATTTATAGGGCCAATGTACACGATAGAGCACCTGGGTCATAGCACTGAGTTCATTCTGGTTGAAAGTCATCCACTAGTTATCTTCTTGTGACCTTTAACTTTTCTAAGGCCGAGGGGAAGGGCTTCCGAGCACAGGCAGCTGAAACTCCAGGGCTGTCAGAGCCACCGCGGGCACCTTCACAAACAGCGGGTTAACACCCCAACCCTATACAGGCAAGCCCGGCCTGGGAACAAACGAGTGGGGAAGCACGTCCTTTTGGCTGGACTGAAGCCGCCACTTTCCCTTCCGCGACAACCTTGGTCACTTACAAAGAAGAGAGAAAACGGAGCGAGCTGCAGCGAAAATAAACGGTGGAGCGCGACGATGCCCGCCAAGAAAAAGACCCCCCATTAACTTACCCGCCTGCTTGCCAGCCATTTTGACCAGAAAATAGAGCGTTGCCTTCTGGGTAAGTCATAGAGGACACCCTGGGCCCAGTCCGCAGGCGCGTTACGCCACCTAGCGAACCGAGAAACGCCGCTTGCGCAGGCGCAGTTCTGACGGCTGTCTTTCAGTTCCTGCGTGTGCACTTCTCGGCCAGGGTGAGGCCAATGGCGTAAGCGGGGAATTTTGCGTGCTACATTCCAAGCAGTATTATAGGTTGTGATGTGATAGGAAGAACACAGCTCAGGAATTAGGAGACAGAGGCTTAAAGCTGGGTTCTGTTACTTGCTGTTAATAGCTGTGAGAGCGTGGGCAGTATGAATTCAGCTCTTTGTGCCAGGGAGGAAGCTAAATGTTTTAAGAGCATCGTCTTATTTTCTATTGAGGGACTGATGGATGCGCCATCCCAAAAATATATGGAATTGGTACACTGATTATTTCGAGTTGAAAATGTTGGAGAATTGTAGTTTCAGAAAGGGTTTGATGACCCATCTCTTCCTGCATGCAGCAAGCCATAAAGCTTCCTCCAGGATCCCTCTGGAGTACCCTTCCCTTACCAGAGGGAGAAAATAGCACCCATCACCAGAGACTGGAAACTGGGAGCTGTTTTGGACCTGAATATACTTTCCGAAATAACCCTTATCTTCCACTACGTTTACACCCCACCACACCCACGTTTCTCCTAATGACTCCCCAAGAAATTTACTGCCCCTAGCCAGATTCCCTTTCTTCTGATTTGTAGTTCGTGTAAAAAGTATAAAGGCATCTTATATTGGCCACTTCACTCTCTTGTGAGGATCCCCATGCACATGTAAAACTAGTAAAATTAGTGTGCTTTTCTCTTGTTAATCTGCCTTGTGTCAGTTTGGTTCCTAGATCCAACCAAAGAGCCCACATAAGAACAAAGGGGTGATCTCTCACTCCCCTGCACTGTCATTTAATTCTAAAAGTACTGTAATTATCTCATTGTAGATAGGAGAAAGCTGAGGCTCAGAAAGGTTGAATAACTTGTCCAAGAGGACATGACTAGAAGAGTCCAGGTTCTTCCAGAATCTGAAAATCCAGATGCAAACTTGGGGCTCCTTAATTCTAGGGCCATATGCTACACTACTAACCCAGGAAAGACACCAAGCCTTTCAGGCCTTGGGTTTCTCCAGCTGAAGATCTACATCTAGCTATTTTAGTGGGAGGTAAGGTCAGAAAAGGTTTTGGGTTTTTCATTTGTTTGTTTGTTTGTTTGGGTGTTTTTTTTTTTTTTTTTTTGGCCACCTCTTTTTTTGTTGTTCAGCCTCTATCACCCAGGCTGAATGGCACAATCTTGGCTCACTGCAACTTCTGCCTCCGGGGTTCAAACGATTCGTGCCTCAGCCTCCTGAGTAGCTGGGACTATAGGTGTACGTGCCACCATGCTCACTAATTTTTGTATTTTTAGTAGAGACGGGGTTTCACCGTGTTGGCCAGGCTGGTATCAAACTCTTAACCTCAAGTGATGCACCCACGTCAGCCTCCCAAAATACTGGATTACAGGCGTGAGCCATCACGCCCAGAAGAAAAGGGTTTTAAAGATTAAATCTAAGATGTATTGCAGAATTTGCACACAATTTAAAGACAAAAGAGAAGTATATAGATTTGCTAACTTTTAAGGTCTCAGCCCCAACATGTGAAGTCTTAGGCATAAACATCTAGAGACAGAAAACAATTGGGGGGAACTGGCATGACTGATAGTCACTGGTGAACTTCTACCATTACTCGGTGATATCTTTTTTCCCCTCAGTTTTAAGCTCAGAGCTGGGACAATATAGAATAGAACCTTGTCTTGCCGTAAGTTCAAAAGGTTAGATTTAATGATCTTAGTCACATTCCAGTTCTAAGATTCTATTGATTTTCCTTTTCCTTCTATCTCCATGCTGCTACAATTCTTCTATTGGTCAGTCCTGTATGCAGCACTAAAGCTTATGAATGATCTCTTCTATCTTACACTAGCCAAAGTGAAGTCTGAAAGATGTGAAGAAATGCAATACATATGTACATTGGCAATTGCCCTGCAGAGGGTAGGTACTCAATAAACTCTCCTCCCTTCTACCCTTTACATTTTAGCTTGCCGGTTTCAGGTGAAGGTGACAAGAAAAGACATATCAAAAGATCAGAAACCCAAAATTGTCACAAAATCCAGCTCCTAAGGAATTAAGCTAGAGACTGAATGTTTGCTGGTAGTCATTAATGTTGATTCAAAAACTATTTTTGGTTTTCTTTCCTCCCAGCACAGGATTAGGGATTGCCTTTCTCTGCCCTCAAAGTTAGGCATGGCCATGTGATACTTCAGCCAAGAAAAATGTGATAACTTTTTAAGAGCAATTCTTCACGTTCCTTTCCTTTTCCATAGACTGGCAACACTCCAGAAATGATGGAGACAGGATACATCAACCTGTATCACTAAAGAAGATGTGGAGCAGAGCCTTTGTGGTCCTAAGAGACATGTGTAAAATAAAACCTTTTGTAGTTTTTCAATCATTTGAGGTTTTAGGATTGTTCATTGTATCAGCACAACTTGCCTATTCTGACTGATAAGGTTGTTCAGTGGGTTATTCATAAAGGCAAAATGCGGTTGTGAGCCATACAAAGAGAGGACAGGATGGTTCCATGGTGTCCCCAGCTTATTTTTTATTGTTTCCTGTTTGTTGATCTCATCCATTGGAGAACTCCATGAAAGCACCTATCTATGTCACACTCACCACTGTATTCTAGGAACTCAAATGTCGGTTGCATGAATAAAATATGTAACAGGAAAGCCACTATACCTGGCCCTGATGAATTAGTTTTTCATGAGGTTTTTTGAAGGGCATCCAGCACACCACAAAACCCTCAGCACAACAAACTACCCCGAAAGTTAGTGACTTAAAACACTTTCTCCCAATTCTGAATTCAGCTGGGTCGTTCTGCTTAGTGTAGTGTCTGCTAAGGCTGGGACATCCCAGATAACTTCTTCGTGCATGTCTGGTACTCAGTTGGCATGGCTGAAAAAGCTGGGGTTTGGCCAGACATGTTTCTCTCCACCTAGTTTCTCCAGCAGAGTAACCAGACCTCTCTATACCGTAGCTTAGGGTGCCAAGAGCAAATGTTCCAAGACGGCAAGCCCTGATGTGCAAATTCTTATCATGCCTGTGCTTGACAAATGTCCCCTGGGCCAAATCACATTGGCCCAGAGTCAGTGTGGGAGAGGACTAACTACACAAGAGTGCAAATACCAGGTGTGGTTCATGGGGGTCACCAGTGTTAACAGTCTACCCAATCTAGTGATCATAAGGCAGACAACTGAAGTTGCGATACTTCATTTTACAAATGAAAAAGCAAAGACTCAGAGATGAAATCACTTGCCCAGGATAACACATATCATAAATGGAAAACAAATCTTTGTTTACTGGTAATAAGTCAAAGGCTAGTTAAGCCTTTCACTATATCTCATTGCCCCTAATCTTTAAACTCCACTTTCCTTTTCCTGATTCTTAGCCAACTGTGAATATCTGTGTTCAAGAAGTTAACAATGTAGATAATCCAAAATGAAGTGTGTTTTGTGGCATTATCTGAGCTGTAGATACTAGATGACTAATGGAGTATGCTCTGGAAACTTGTAACAGTTCAAATGAAATAAAGCCATTTTATAATGAAACCACTTTTAAAATCCTGTTTTCATCTTCACTAGAATGACAAAGCACCAACTTAAAGTAAACCAACTCTCTCCCTTTCTCTGAACTTGCTGTATTTTCTTTTTTTTTTTTTTTTTTTTTGAGACGGAGTCTCACTCTGTCCTCCAGGCTGGAGTGCAGTGGCGCAATCTCGGCTCACTACAAGCTCCGCCTCCCGGGTTCATGCCATTCTCCTGCCTCAGCCTCCCGAGTAGCTGGGACTACAGGCGCCCGCCACCACGCCCGGCTAATTTTTTTTGTATTTTTAGTAGAGACAGGGTTTCACTGTGTTCGCCAGGATGGTCTCGATCTCCTGACCTTGTGATCCGCCTGCCTCGGCCTCCCAAAGTGCTGGGATTACAGGCGTGAGCCACCGCGCCCGGCCGTTACTTGCCGTATTTTCTAAGAAGGAAAAGGTAAACAAGAATTAAGTCACTAGGAACTTGATGAAAAATCTACCACAGTATATGTACCCAAATTTACAGTATCAAATAGTTTCCAGTATCAGTTGAGACCCAAGGCATTTAAAAATATATTCATTTATTCATATATATATTCACTTTACAATATTGCATTTTAACATACATAAAAATCTAAAGCGTTTTTAAGAATTTATCAAAGTCTTGTACTGATGCTTTGGCAATCTCTTCACAAAATATTTCATCAGGAATAGATACGAGTTTGTCCAAAGAGATGTAGTTAGGTTTTGCTGGATCATACTGTGCTCTTCCTAAATAGGTAAGAAACAAGTGTCTTTCTTTGATTTTAAACAGCCTTGTATTAAATACCTAGAAAAGAAAAAAAGTTTTTAAAAAACATTGCACATTGAAGGATGAAATATTAAAAAGTTTACTTGGCAAAAATTTTAATAGGTTAACCAATACAAAGTACTGACCATGTGTTCAGTAAGTAGGATAAATGCCAGAGGATTTAAATCCTTTATTTTCTGTTAAAAAACTAGAAAAAGGGATTCAAAATCAACATACAAAACAGTAATAAAATAATTAAGGGCTATAATGTGGGCAAAGAAGATTGAGTACTCCAGAGACAGAGGAGAATGTGTTAAAAAAGCAAATCTTCAGCCGGGCGCGGTGGCTCACGCCTGTAGTCCTAGCACTTTGGGAGGCTGAGGCAGGCAGATCATCTGAGGTCAGGAGTTCAAGATAAGCCTGGCCAACATGGCAAAACCCTATCTCTACTAAAAATACAAAAATTAGCTGGGCGTGGTAGCACATGCCTATAATCCCAGCTACTCGGGAGGTTGAGGCAGGAGAATTAGTTGAACCCAGGAGACAGAGGTTGCAGTGAGCCAAGATCCTGCCACCGCACTCCAGCCTGGGCAACAGAGTAAGACTCCGTCTCAAAAAAAAAAGCCTCACCCCAAAACTACTTAATCAGCAACTCTGAGAGCAGGACCCAGAAATCTGTCTTAACAAGCCCTCTAGATGATTCTGATATCTACCAAGTTTGAGAACCAATGTTAGAGATCAAGATGTTATTGTAACAAAAAATTATAAGATTTCATAATCTGTAACACCTCTCTCTTTTTTTAAATTCCCACACCTCCCCTTAACTAGAATCAAAATGAAATGAATCTGACCTCTGGGAGAGCAACTGGGAAAGTATGTCTTACTTGCCTCAAACTAAAACTCCTAAAAACTAGAGTGAGCAGCAGCAACTTTAGAAAGGAGTCAGAAGCAGGGAAGGCTCTACAGCCCACTGCAGAAAGGAGAGAAATGGGAGATCTGGCCAGACTTGAGCTACAGCCCTGAAGCCTGAGAGATCTGTGAGGCCCCCTAGCGAGGCACAGAGGAAGCCCTTTCAATATTATGCCTGCCTCAAACTCTCCTCTTGGCTGTTACAGACACAATGTGAACACAGGACATGATACACAACCCCTAGGCCTCTTTCCCTACATTCAAGTGAAAACGGTAACAGATCAGTTGGAAAGGACACTATGAAAAGCAATTGTTGAAAACCAAAGTACTGTGAGAAGAGTGACTAAAAAAAGTACAGGGTGCTACCTCAACATGGGATTGGCTTGCTTTTGGAACAGAACATCTCCCTTTTCAGTCTCTGCTATTCTGCCCTTGTTCTGATAATTAAATTCCCATGATCACAATATTATGGATAAATGAAGATGTAAGAAGTTTTATATATATATATAAAGTATGACTCCAATGCAGTGATTCTTGGCTTAAAAACTATCACCCAGCCAGGCACGGTGGCTCACACCTGTAATCCCAGCACTTTGGAGGCCAAGGTGGGCGGATCACAAGGTCAAGAGTTTGAGACCATCCTGGCCAACATGGTGAAACCTCATCTCTACTAAAAATCCAAAAATTAGCTGGGCATGGTGGCGGGCGCCTGTAGTCCCATCTACTCAGGAGGCTGAGGCAGGAGAATTGCTTGAACCTGGGAGGCGGAGGTTGTAGTGAGCTGAGATCATGCCACTGCATTCCAGCCTGGCAACAGAGCCAGACTCGGTCTCAAAAAAACCAAAAAACCAAAAACCAAAAAACAACTATCACTCAGCATACAGACAAAACCACAAACGGTTCTGGTGCTCCCAAACTATTACTAATTTCCTAAATATAATAACACTTCAAAGCATTTATTTAGCTTATGAGTAGATATTATGTTTACTTCTCCAGTGGTTCAAAGTTACTCCATCATTAAAGAGTTCTGTACTCTTTCAAGTCCAAAAGTTACTGCTCAGATTGAAGTGTTTCTCCCTTCTTTTTTTATGGGTGTGGTGGTGCAGGGGGAGGGTTGTTGGCCACCAGAGGCTACTTTGCCAATGGCACAAAAATTTCATCCCATTAATGACATATTAAATTCTTCGGAGTTAAAAAAGAGTGCCCCTAGCCTGAGAATTATTGGTCCCCTCTAATCCTAAGGTGGACTTCAGCTTTGCCTTCACAGAAGGTCACAGAGGAAGGGGAGAGCCAGGGTTTCGGGGGATACTGAATATAACCTCTTTCCTTAGCCTAGTGATTTCTTCACATTCATTACCCTAAAACTGCTTTTGTTATCCACTACCTTCCACGATCTCTTCTTTGAAATGACTAAATTACTTCTTTCCCCATTTTTAATTAATCCTAAGTCAGATCTGCCAACCAGGAATATTATCTGCATGAGAAAATTAGTTCCACGCCACTGAGATTTAAACACCAGCCAAAAATTTAAAGTCTATATCAGCCCGTTCGCAGCCTTACTGTCTGTTAATGTATTTTCTCATTAATAAGCTTTTTATTTTTCTGTTCTTTTTCCCCCAATAATTCCACCCAGACTCTAGGAATCTGAGAATCTCAATTTGGAAGCCACAATTCTACAATAGAGCTTCTCAGAAGCAAGGGTTTGGGGTGCCTAAAAATCTGTGTTTTTAAGTGATTTTGATACATCTGGTCAGCTTATAATTTCTTCTATTTGGAAAGCTCCTCTCCATCTTTCAAACACCACTCACTCTTCTACAGACAATTCAAATGTCACTTCTAGCAGATCCTGGTAAAAGGCTTGGGTTTTTAAACTGGACTGCTGGAGTTCTAATCGTGGTTGTGCCCCAACCTTGTTACTTGGGTAACCGTGGACAGGTTACTTAAATCTCTTTAAGCTTAAGTTCTTTATGTGTAAAATAGGGGTAATAATAACATCTACCTCACATGGTTGTTGTGAGAATTAACTGTGTTAATACAAATAAAGCAATAAAGATAGAGCTGGCACACAGTAAGTACTCGATTGCTGTTATTACTTCTATAATTCTCCTACCGCTTCTAAATCACACTGTAGGAGCTCGGATTAGGACTCTTTACCATCATATAAAGCAATTTTATTTTATTTAATTAATTTATATATTTTTTGAGACAGAGTTTTGCTCTGTTGCCCAGGCTGGAGTGCAGTGGCGCAATCTTGGCTCACTGCAAGCTCTGCCTCTCAGATTCATGCCATTCTCCTGCCTCAGCCTCCTCAGTAGCTGGGACTACAGGTGCCTGCCACTATGCCTGGCTAATTTTTTTTGTGTGTATGTGTTTTTAGTAGAGACGGGGTTTCACGTGTTAGGCAGGATGGTCTCAAACTCCTGACCTTGTGATCTGCCCAACTCGGCCTCCCAAAGTACTGGGATTACAGGCGTGAGCCACAGTGCCCGACCAAAGCAATTCTATTTTAAAACCTGTCTTCCACACTCGATTATAAGTTCCACAAGAACAGAGACCATGTCTGCTTGACTTTTGTATCCTCAGTGCCCAGTGTCTAGCACTGATGGATGCTCAGTGATATACTGGAAAAATGATAGACACCAAGGTTAGGAGGGGACAATATCATATATTTTTACCATCATCTATGGTCCCTGAATTACCCACCAACCCAGGAAAAAACAAATTGTCATTGCTTTTTTGTTGAAGATTATTTTACAATTGTTCCATGAGTCAAATTCACAAAATTGTAGGCTTCTAACACTTCTATAATGAGTATATTTACATTTGGTAAAATAGGAAAATCCTATATTAGAGACCCATTCCTCGTGAAGTATAATAGGCAAATAAATATAGCTGTATGTGAAGGAACTGGACCTAATGCAGTCTAGTTCTGAGAGCTGTATTAAGGTAATATTTCTTTTACCCATCTTTTTTCAAAAACAGGAACACACATGTTCTAGCAAATGGAGTAGAGGGATCACTTAAATAAAAATTCAGTTTGTCATTTATCCAATAAATACTGAGTGGCTATTTGCATAGGAAATAGGAAAAAAGGATTACTTTGATAAAATCCAATCATTCATTTGTTCATCAAATATTAATTGTGTGCCTCCCTTAGTGCCAGGTGTAGTTCTAGGCACTGGGGATTTGGCAGTGTATAAATCAGACAAAGTTTCTGCTTTTAAACAGTCAATATTCAAGATCAATATTCTTGTGAACAGCAGATAATATCACTCACTAGGTAAAGAATACAAGAGTTTGATTAGCTTAGAAAATATAATTACGGCTTGGACATTATGGCAAACTGGAACACTTTTATATTGGGATGGGGATCATTACAATATGGCTTATTGATTCATGGATTTAAATAAATTGTGACTAAAAAGTACATGTAGCAGTGAAAAGACCTTTAAGGAAAGTGATCTATTTCAAAGTTAAGTGGAGAAAAACATGAGAGAGACTACATTCGATTTGTTTTGCCTGATTCTAACAAACAGAACTAGAACTAGGTAGAAACTCCAGGGAAACAGACGAATCACTGATCTCTCCTCAGGAGATGTACATTTGTGCCCTGAAAGTTGTCAACTCTTCCCAGCGTACAGAACCACGCAGCTGGACAGCAGCTCCGAATGAAGTGCAATGGCAGCGCTTACAGAGAGAGCTGTGAGTGGCATTACCTGTGGGAACTTGACAATGATGTGGTGGGGAATGCTCATCACATTGTGCACAAAATCAAATGTCTCGGTAAGTTTCCTTTTATTTGCAGTTAACATCTTCGGGATTCTGGTGATCATATGTTGAATTTCGTTATGTTTAAAACCAAGTTCAAGATGGTAAACCTAAACGAAAGTAAATTTGCTATGAATAATAAGTAGAAATAGTTATTTTGGTACCATGGCAAGGCTGCGCTGATTCTTTTTGTTTTTGAGATGGAGCTCGCTCTGTTGCCTAAGCTTCAGTGCAGTGGCACAATCTCCTGCCTCAGTCTCCCAAGTAACTGGAACTACAGAGGAATGCCACCACACCTGACTAGTTCTTGTATTTTTAATAGAGCCAGGGTTTCACCATGTTGGCCAGGCTGATTTTGAACTCCTGACCTCAAGTGATCTACCCGCCTTGGCCTCCTGAAGTGCTTATAGGTATGAGCCACCGCGCCTGGCCAAGATTCTTTTTTTGAGACTGCGTCTCGCTCTGTCATCCAGGCTGGAGTACAGTGACACGATCTCAGCTTACTGCAACCTCTGTTTCTTGGATTCAAGTGATTCTTCTGCCTCAGACTTCTAAGTAGCTGGGATTACAGGTGCCCATCACCACGCCTGGCTAATTTTTGTATTTTTAGTAGAGATGAGGTTTCACCATGTTAGACAGGCTGGTCTCAAACTCTTGACTTCAAGTGATCTGCCCACCTCGGCTTCCCATGCTAGGGTTACGGGCATGAGCCACCGCACCTGGCCATGATTCTTCTAAACTTAAAATAACATTTTAAAATTTGGAGACAGCTATGCCAGTGCCTTCAGGGAATTACAGCTTCCGGCTCCTGGGGTCACCAGAATTTCAAACCCCTCTGCTGAGAAAGAGCTACACAGTGATCGTCATGAAGATCACCAATGGGGCAACCATAATTACGAGAGAGAATGAGTGACATGGGAGGGCTGCAGGTCAGAGGCATGGGCCCAACACCAAACAGATCCTTCAGCAGCAGGATCATCAAAATGCTTTTTGAGCTTTTGCTCCCAAGCACACCGACATATATGTTTGTCTGAAAAACGACATGTCAACATTCCAAGCAGAGATAAGGAACTAAACAACCAAACATGGGCCAGGTCCTCTACTTGCTTCCATAGTGTCCTGTGTGCACCCACCAAGTAACTGCCCCCATCACTCTGGATTTGATCCCCCACTAGACTGTAAGCTCCTTGGGAGGAGGAGCTGTCTCCCCAGCATGGCGCTTGGGCAGGAGCTCAATAAAGATTTCTTTAATGACTGCACTGTTCACCTCAGAAAACAGCCCTTACATAATATTTCAAATACTACTACAGCTTTATATACTAACTAGTCAGCTGCTCTTGGCTTCATGTTATTCTCTTGCAGGAAGGACAGTAAAGAGTGTCTGGTACATTCTGTGATAGAATGAGAGTTGGCAACTGGGACAGGTGCAAAGGAGAGCAATGTGTTGTCTGTTACTCTTTTCACAGAAGTCTTTTGGATCCAGCCTCCAAAACTCCCTGAGGCATACACAGACTGTCATGCTGGCCAACAGGAGTAGTTTCATAGACTGGTAACACTGCCCAGGTAACAAAGACGTCAGACTCCCACACTGGGCACAGAAACAGTTTCAGGGTACCACTTATATCCCTATCTATTGCTTTAGGATTGTGGGTATCAATGTCTGCAAGGTGATTTACTCATGTTAATACCTGGTCAACATGAAAATATTAACTGAAACAAACTGCTTGCTAGACATTTGTTAAAGACAATTTCCCATTGCTCTTTTTAGAAATAACTTATTTTAAAGTCTAGTTTTCTTTTAGATGACAGTAAAATCTATTCTCTTCAGAGGATTTTAACACTTAAAGAAACTGATTTCTCAAAAACCTAAAGTTGTCCTACCTTCATATTTTCTTTCACGGGTTCCAGACTTCCAGTTAGCAGCCTTGGGAGACGAACTACCAGATCTCTAGTCTGTAGTTGCAAACAAAACAATCTAGTATTACTATATGTGCATCTTTAACTAGTTTGGAAAATTAAGGCATTACTAACACACAAAGTTAAAACTTAAAATATGACCCAATCAGAAAAATGATAGGAACCCCAGGAATATATAATGTTAGTACTGTTTGGAAAAAAAGAAAACAAAAACTGAAGGAACCAGTTTGATTAAGTATTATAAAATGATGTAGCTCTATGTTTAAACTAGCAGGATAATTCATTTTTGTACAAAAAACACCAGAAATGTATATGATTCACATGGGCAGGGCATCTGTTAGGAACATGAGATTTATCAGCTACTAAAATGTACCAGACATGGAAATAAACAAATTCTCTCCTTTTCTTTACCTTCTTCACACTAAGTTCAAGTTCTTTCTGAAAAAATCCCAATCTGTTATCCAGTCTTTCCACCGAAAAGTTCAGCAAAAATGGTGCTTTTCTGACCATCTGTGCAACATCTGCTTTACTGAAATTTTTTGAATGCAGATAAGCCACCCTAGAGAAACATAAATACATACGCATGTGATAAACATTTACATTCTTTTTTTTTTTGAGACACAGTCTCATGCTGCTTTCCAAAATAATAGCTATTTTTAAAAAGGCTCCCACATCCTAAATTACTGACTAAATAAAAGCATTCTGTAACAATGGCAAAAATGGCAAAAACATGTTTAAAACAAAACAAGCATTCACCCAACTCTAGATGGTTTCCATTTATACTTAAAAACAGAAAATAATTCTGAAATCCACTAATAGGTATTAGTTGTGGTTTTGGCCATTACTTTCAATAGCAAAAACATGATTACTTTTGTACCAACCTTTAGATTCTCTTTTCAATTAATCTGGTTTATTACTTGGTAAGAAAGAATGAAATAGCTTCTGCTTGAGTTTTTTTTATTTTTTGGATAAGAACAGAAAAACACAAATTAAGAAAATAACACAAATTAAGAAAATTAAGGAAATAACGGTTACAACTGAGAGAAGCATTTTTTAGGTTAGTATATTTACTGAGCCCCTCCCTTCCCCTCTTCTATTCTTTTCTTTTCAGGAAGAGTGTCACTCTGTTGCCCAGGCTGGAGTGCAGTGGCATGATCTTGGCTCAATGCAACCTCCACCTCCCAGGTTCAAGTGACTCTCTTGCTTCAGCCTCCCAAGTAGCTGGGATTACAGGCATGCACCAGTAGACCCAGGTGATTTTTGTATTTTTAGTAGAGACGGGGTTTTACCACGTTGACCATGCTAGTCTCAAACTCCTAACTTCAAGTGAGCCACCCACCTCGGCTTCCCAGAGTGCTGGGATAACACTTGAGTGACCATGCCTGGCCTGAATATGCATTTTCATAAATAATTTTTACTACGGTCTTTCAATACGTATTTTCTTAACTGAGATATTTTCCTGCTAAGTTTTTGAAAATCAAACTATGTAAGTTAGTAAAATATAGAAACTTTGACTACAAAATCACATTTTTTAAAAAAATCTAAGAACATAGTAAAAGATAGTTTTACTAAATGTCTAAAATATATCAGGATATTATTTTAATTCTAACCAGAAAAACAAAAAAACTTGTGAGCCAGGTAAATTTTCCACGTTATGCTTGAGGAAACATGGATTCAGGGAAGTTAAATAACTTGTCTGAGATCATCACCTAATTACTGACAAAACTAAGATGTGAACTCAAGCATGCCTACATCTAAAGCCTATGGTATTTTTAAACTATATACCAAAACTTATATTACTTTATAATCAAATGACTATTACTCCTTTAAAAATAGTTAAAATATTTATAAATTTAAGTATATAAAAATTTTAAGTGCATGGGAAAACAAAACAAAACAAAACAAAAACACCCCACTATAAATGAAGTCAAAAGACAAGTGACAATCTAGGAAAAATATCTGCAACATGTCTCAGATACAGAACTAATTTTCTTAATATATAAAAGAACGTTTACCAAAAAAGAAAAAAGCCTGGTTAAAAAATAGCAAAGGATATATTACAGAAAAGGAAATGTAGACAGAAATTCAACATATGAAAAGATGCTCCAAACAACATTCCATGTTTCAACATTTGATGCTCCAAACCAACAAATAAAGTATTCTTTTTATCTATACAATGAACTGAAAGCAAAGTGTGATAGCACTGTATTTGTGAGGATAACAGGGAAGCTGGTACTTCTGTACACTGTTGGGGAGAGTATAAACCGGAAAACAACCCCTTGGAAGGATAATCTGGCGATATCTACTGAAGTTACAGATGAACATACCCTTTGACCTAGCATTTCCACTTTTAGAAATATGTCCTACAGAGAGACACCAATATGTGTGATTTTTCAGAAGTATACAAAGTAAGTCACTGCAGCCTTGTCCTAACAGTGGACTGGAAACATACTCCATGCTTATCAACAGGTTCTAGGGAGAGCCGCAGCATGGACTGTACTAGAGTTAAAAAGAATAGGCAGCACCAAGAAAAAATAATCTCCAAGATATAGTTAAGATAAGATACTGGGATACAGAATAGTATGTATAAATGCTACCAATTGTTATGTATTTGTATTCATGTGTGTATACATAGATATATGCTTCATAGAACATTCCTAGAAGGTTGAACAAAAAATCCTGATAAGAGTAGCTGTATCCATAGGTGGGTCCTGGAAGGCCAAGGGACAAAGTAGGAGAAAAGGAGGCATTACTTGTTGTTTTTTTGGCAGCAAGGTTTGGCATTTGATTAAAAAATTATCAAAACTACTGTCTACATTGTAATGATTTTTCCAATAAAAAATTAAAATATAAGGTCCACCCAACCAAAAAAAAAAGAGTATTTAAATAATTAAAATGCCAATTATTCATTTGAAAATTCTATAAGGATTTTTTAAATATAATTTTTTATTGAAAAAATAAGTACATGAAATCAGCTGTTATAGAAATAAGACTGCTGCATATATCAGAACTAGTAACAAAGTTCATTTAAATAAAGGTTCTCACACCCGTGCCTATTCAGTATTTTTTTTACTGTATACTCTTTTGAAGATATGTGGTTGCATGACCTATTACAAAATTCTAAGCAATTTTTATAAACGTTCTATAGCTTAATTTGATAGCCAGCCAGGTTTAGGAATCAATGGACTATGCTACCTATATGAGAATATTCCTCAATTGTTAGGAGCATGTATGGCTTGAGCAAGTAACTTAAGCTATTAAGCTTAAGTTTCCTTCAAAGAATTAAATGCAGAGACAGTATGTAGCAGTCAGAACCCTGGAGTTTGATTAACTGGAGTTGAAACCACTTATACTAATGGTGTGTAATCTTGGGCAAATTATTTAACCTCTCTGTGACTCCCATGTACAAAGGGGCTATTAACAATAACAGTGCAGCCTGGGAAATGATCCCTACCCTCCTGGTATTCATGCTTTCTTGGAATAAATCTTGAGCAAAAAGGCTGGTTTTTGACTGCAGAGGGAATTAGTGTTTCTGACAGCCAGGAAGACTAGAGCTGGATATGTCAGATGAGTTTTTTAGAATCATTCTCTCTCCCCTCTGTATTGTGATAGCCTATCTTTATTATATCAGAATATCACTCTCATGAAGGAAAAGACTGTCTCTGATGTCTAAAGTTTAGGCCAGTGTCTCGCATATAGAAGGGCTCAAATGTTCAATTTAATAAATGCGGTTTTTGTTTTGTGTTTTTTTTTCCTAATTCCGTGTAAAGACATTAGACTATGATGGTTTAAGGAACCGCAAAGCTCTCTGAAATGTAGTGAGAATCAACATCAGTGTGGAGAACAGTCTGGAGGGTCAAGACTAGAGGCAGCCCAATTAGGAGACTGTTGCAGTAATCTTGGTGTGATATGATGGGGAACTGAGGCAAAATAGTCAAAGCAAAGATTCAGAGAAATGTCATGACTGATTTGGGCTATGAGAAAGGAAGAACTGATGGACTTTCATGATTTATTAGATGTAGATGATAAAAGAAGAGAAGGCAAGTTAATACCAATATTTCTGAGTTGAGCAAAACGGTGTGAATCTGGGAATACAGACTGGCTTGGGTGACAGGTAGGGGTGATGATGAATTCAAAATGTTAACTTAGGGACAGGGGTTTTGTTCTCTGTGGTATTCCCAATGCCTAGCAGGATTCTTACCTTACGGATCAATATCTCACTGTATTTATTTTCACAAATTCAGTAATTCTTTGAATGTTGAATGAAGTACAGAGATGTTTATAACAGTGCTCTTTAAAGAAGAAAACAAGGAACAACCAAAATAGCCAACTTATGGAAATGATTAAGCAAATTACACAGTAATTTGCCACGACAATGTCAAACATCTAACAACAAAAATTGGCCAGACAAAAACTACAAAAGATCTTATCTTTAAGCATACTCTCAGATAAGTTAGCTATTCGTTGATTATTTTATTTTATTTTATTTTATTTTTTTTGAGACGGCGTCTTGCTCTGTCGCCCAGGCTGGAGTGCAGTGGCCGGATCTCAGCTCACTGCAAGCTCCACCTCCTGGGTTCACGCCATTCTCCTGCCTCAGCCTCCCGAGTAGCTGGGACTATAGGCGCCTGCCACCTCGCCCGGCTCGATTTTTTTGTATTTTTTTAGTAGAGACAGGGTTTCACCATGTTAGCCAGGATGGTCTCGATCTCCTGACCTCGTGATCTGCCCATCTCGGCCTCCCAAAGTGCTGGGATTACAGGCTTGAGCCACCGCGCCTGGCCGATTTTATTTTTTTAAGAAAAAAATTTATTACAGTTTCTAAGGAGAAAGAGTTAATTACTGACTCAGTAATAAGTTGAAAACATAAAAATAATAATGGGGCTGGGCAGGGTAGCTCATGCCTGTAAACTCCCAGCACTTTGGAGGCCAAGATGGGCAGATCCCTTGAGGTCAGGAGTTCGAGACCAGCCTGGCCACATGGTGAAACCCCATCTCTACTAAAAATACAAAAATTAGCCAGGCATGGTGGCTACCCATAATCACCCAGCTACTTGGGAGGCTGAGGCAGGAGAATCACTTGAACCCGGGAGGCAGAGGTTACAGTGAGCCAAAATTTTGCCCCTGAACTCCAGCCTGGGCAACAGGGCGAGACTCCATCTCAAATAATAATAATAATAATAGGTAGTTGAATAAAAGAACATTGTAAATAATTTATATCAAAAAAGGTCTATAACAAAAACTTTCATGTTCATTATCTCAGTAGACTCTTGTGCAGCAGAGACTTAAAAGAATAACTTCCACATATATCATATATTTCCTTCGTAACCACTTCTTGGGTTATATGATAATTTTTTTTTTTTTTTTTTTTTTTTTGAGACGGAGTCTCACTTTGTCGCCCAGACTGGAGTGCAGTGGCCAGATCTCGGCTCACTGCAAGCTCTGCCTCCCAGGTTTACGCCATTCTCCTGCCTCAGCCTCCCGAGTAGCTGGGACTATAGGCGCCCGCCACCTAACCCAGCTACTTTTTTATATGTTTTAGTAGAGACGGGGTTTCACCGTGTTAGCCAGGATGGTCTCGATCTCCTGACCTCGTGATCTGCCCGTCTCGGCCTCCCAAGGTGCTGAGATTACAGGCTTGAGCCACCGCACCCGGCTGATAATCCTTTTAAAAGTCCTACCTGATCTTCAGATTTTCAAGGTCTTCAGAGAAAATTGCATGATTTTTTGTCAGGAATGCTCCCAGTTGGTTATCCTCTATACCCACATCTTTAAGAAACAGGAGCATCTGCTTAATGTCTTTTTCAAAATCCAGTCTCAGAAGGAGGTTTGCTGCTTCTGTATGTTTTTCTATCTTGGACAAATCCACTCCTATAATAAATTATAAATACTGTTTGAAGATTACTTCTTAGTTCACCTGTTAAACTCATATACATAAGCACAAGAAATTACTGATGGAGATCAATACCTATCCAAAGGAGCACTGAGATAGATCAATAGAAACTTCTATATATTTTTAAACTAAGTTGGTTGCAGAAACAACATAGTATTTATTTTAAAAATCAAGAACAGAGGAAAATAGAGCATTTAGTGCTACATTTCCCCCCAAAACAAATTCGCTAAGTCATATTGGAGTAGGGTCATCATCTTTGTCTAAGGTGTCTTGAATATTGTTTCAGAATGTTTGTCAGTCCCTAATGAACCCCGTAGTAACTGGTAATTCTGCAGGGTAACAAACAATATGAATAAAATGTTACTGTCTCTGAAGATTTTATTATTTCCTTAGTTATAAGGATTATTTTAAAAATATATTTATGATTCCCATCATAGGGGGAATAAAAATGACCTTGTGCCTTACTCATCATCGTAATCTCTAGGTCTTTAGCACAGAGACAAGTGCCTTGAAGAAACTCAAGAAATGTTTGAGTGAGAACAAGTGAACACATAGCCCTTCAAGTATACAACAAAGCAGAAAATATACAACCTTAAACCTCCACATTTAAAACTTCTTAATGGCATCCACAATAAAAATAAATAAATCATCATATTCATTATAACTTCAAATATTAGAACCAAATGTGATTATAAATCCAAATTTCTTGATATTAAACAGGTATTGATGATAAGATGCCCATGAATAGCGAAGTAGATTAAATACACATAGACACAATGATATGGTTAGGCTGTGTCCCCACCCAAATCTCATCTTGAATTCCCATGTGGCATGGGAGGGACCTGGTGGAAGGTAACTGAATCATGGGGAGAGGTCTTTGCTGTGCTGCTGTGTGATACTGAGTAAGTCTCACAAGACCTGATGGTTTTAAACAGGGGGGTTTCCCAGCACAAGCTCCCTTCTCTTGGCTGCGGCCACATGAGACATGCCTTTCACTGTCCGGAGCCATGAGGCCCGGAGTTAGCCGACCTCTGTTGCTTGATCTCCGCAAAGCGGAGACAAAATGGCACATTTCCGGGTTCTTTATTATAAACTGCTCCCGCGCGCGCCCAGGCTTTTCCTGCGCGCGCTTAAAGCTTTTCCCACGCGCGCGCAAACATTTTCCTGCCCAGGAAGATATGCAGCCTACGGCGCAGATGCGATCCCGCGCCCGGGAAAATTACAAACCCACGGTGCATGCGCAATTGTAATTTGAGAAGACCCGGCCCCCCGTCACCGCCCTGGCCCAACCTCTTCCTCTGCCAGCCTATATAAGACATGACCCTGCATTCAATAAACGAGACTTGATCAGGCTATTTGTCTTGTCTCCATTTCTTGTGTTTTCTTGTCTCCTCCATTCCCACTCCCCCTTCCAGGGCCCGTTCGACTGTCCCGCGGGTTGGGAGACCTGGTGCCCGAACAGGGACCTGGACACGGGGGAAGAAGTGAGGAAGAAGGCACTAAAGTTGGCCGAAAGTAAAAGTGGAAGAAACTCCTCCGGACATCCGGGAACCTGCCGCGTTGGAACCGGAGGTAAGTAATAGTGTCTGATTATGGGACAAGAATTAAGCCAGCATCAGATTTATGTAGGGCAATTAAAAGAGGCTTTAAAAGCATGAGGAGTAAAGATTAAAAGTAATGATTTATTTAAATGTTTTGATTTTGTAAAGGATACCTGCCCTTGGCTTCCGCAAGAGGGAACCATTGACATAAAGAGGTGGTGTAGAGTGGGAGATTGTTTTCAAGATTACTATAGTACTTTTGGACCAGAAAAGGTTCCGATAACAGCCTTTTCTTATTGGAATCTGATCAAAGACATAATAGATAAAAAGGAAAAAGAAAAAGATCCTGAGGTAATGGCGGTGGTTACTCAGACTGAGGAAATATTAAGAGGCAGCTCCCAAACCAACCTCGAAAAATCCGTACCTAATAAAGATATAGACCTTATATCGCTACAAAGCGACGAGGAAGAGGCTGGGGTCCCCTCAATAACAAATATAGAAACATCAAATAAGGAAAAGGCAAAAAAATACCCAGTTTTACCTACAACTAATGAAAACAAAAGTAAAAATACCTTAACCCTTCAGAAGTAGACTGGGATAATTTGGAGGAAGGGGCAGCAAAATATCATAATTCTTACTGGCCACAAACTTTTACTTATCCTCCTCCCTATATTAAGGCTTCTGCCCCCGCAGTTATGGCAGTAGTAGACCCAAAAGAGGAGCTTAGAGAAAAGATTGCACAACTTGAAGAGCAAATAAAGCTCAAAGAACTACATCAGTCTTTAATCACTAGATTGCAGAAATTAAGGACAGGAAGTGAGAGCGTTCTATACCCTAAAGGAATAGAGAAACACTCACCCTCAGAGACCCGGACAGCATGTCCCAAAAGGAAGGTCGCTTGGTAGTAGGGATAGGGAGGATTCCTCTCCTCGAGACGTTTTTCCAGTAACTGAAACTACAGATGCGCAGGGCCGAGCCTGGAGACACCACAATGGGTTTGAATTTACTGTAATAAAAGAACTAAAAACCACTGTCTCGCAATACGGAGCTACTGCCCCATACACCCTGGCCATAGTCAAATCTGTGGCCGAAAATTGGCTCACTCCCATAGATTGGAATACCTTAGAGCAGTTCTTTCCGGAGGCGACCATCTGATTTGGAAGTCAGAATTTTATGAAAATTGTAGAGATACGGCCAAGAGAAACCAACAAGCCGGAAATGGTTGGGATTTTGATATGCTAACTGGCTCGGGTAACTACACAGAAACCAATGCTCAGATGCAGTACGATCCCGGACTGTTTTCTCAAATCCAAACAGCGGCTACCAAAGCCTGGAGAAAACTCCCTGTTAAAGGGGATCCAGGAGCCTCGCTCACGGGGGTCAAACAGGGGCCTGATGAGCCCTTTGCAGACTTTGTACATAGACTTTTAACCACGGCCAGCAGAATATTTGGAAATGCTGAGGCAGGGGTGGATTATGTAAAACAGCTAGCTTACGAAAACGCTAACCCGGCTTGTCAGGCAGCAATCAGACCTTATAGAAAGAAAACAGACTTAACAGGCTACATCCGCCTCTGTTCAGACATAGGGCCCTCATATCAACAGGGCTTGGCTATGGCTGCTGCCGTTAGTGGACAAACCGTAAAAGACTTCCTCGCTAGTAAAAATAAGAATAGCAAGGGGTACTTCAAGTGCGGAAAAATGGGACACTTCACTAGGGATTGTAAGGGAGAGCTAGCTAAGACCTTAGAGGCAAAAGCTCCAGGCCTCTGCCCTAGGTGTAAAAGAGGAAAACATTGGGCCAACGAATGTAAATCTAAAACTGACAATCAAGGAAATCCCCTAACACCTCAACAGGGAAACGGATTGAGGGGC
This sequence comes from Piliocolobus tephrosceles, assembly GCF_002776525.5. Taxonomy (NCBI): domain Eukaryota; kingdom Metazoa; phylum Chordata; class Mammalia; order Primates; family Cercopithecidae; genus Piliocolobus; species Piliocolobus tephrosceles. The sequence goes on from NC_045440.1 coordinate 97,018,055, forward strand.
CGGCCCCAGGCCCCGAAACAAGCTTATGGGGCTGTCAGTTTTATACCAACCAACAACAATCCGTTTCACAACTTAGTAGAGCAACCCAGGAAGCGCAGGATTGGACCTCTGTTCCGCCTCCCACACAGTATTAACCCCTGAAATGGGACCACAAGCCTTAGGTCCTGGGGTATATGGGCCCCTACCCTCAAACATGTTTGGATTAATCCTAGGAAGAGGCAGTGCCACTATAAAAGGCCTACAGGTCTTTCCGGGAATAGTTGATAATGATTATATAGGAGAAATCAAAATCATGGCCAAGGCTGTTGACAACATCATTGTCATTCCTCAAGGGGATAGAATAGCGCAGTTACTCCTGTTACCATCGCTAAAAACAGCTAATAAAGTCCAATCACCCCCTAAGGGGAAAGGGAGGATTCGGATCCTCAGACATCTACTGGGTACAGCCCATTACTAATCAAAAACCCTCTCTCACCTTATGGCTAGATGGAAAATTATTTACAGGACTAATAGACACAGGGGCCGATGTAACAATTATTAAACAGCAAGATTGGCCCGCCAGTTGGCCCACTTCAGAGACCTTAACAAATTTACGAGGAATCGGGCAAAGTAATAACCCTAGACAAAGTTCCAAATATCTCACCTGGAGAGATCAAGAAAGTAATTCCGGTCTCATTAAGCCATTTGTTATCCCTGATTTACCTGTTAACCTTTGGGGTAGAGATCTTCTCTCCCAAATGAGGGTCATGATGTGTAGTCCAAATGATATAGTTACTGCACAAATGTTGGCTCAGGGCTACCACCCTGGGAAAGGGTTAGGACAAAGAGAAGATGGCATTTTACAGCCAATCCCAGCCGTAGGAAAATTAGATAAAAGGGGGCTTGGAAATTTTTAACCGTGGCCATTGACATGCCTGCACCCCAAAAAAGTGCTGACCCAATCACTTGGAAGTCAGATGAACCCGTTTGGGTTGATCAATGGCCACTAACCAATGAGAAGCTTGCCGCTGCCCAACAGTTAGTGCAGGAACAATTAGAGGCAGGACACATTTCAGAAAGCAACTCTCCTTGGAACACCCCCATGTTCGTCATAAAAAAGAAATCTGGAAAGTGGAGACTCTTACAAGATTTGAGAGCAGTAAATGCTACTATGGTTCTTATGGGCGCCTTACAGCCAGGGCTACCTTCTCCAGTTGCAATCCCTCAAAGATATTTTAAAATTATCATAGACCTTAAAGATTGCTTTTTTACAATTCCCCTTCATCCCACTGACCAAAAACGATTCGCCTTTAGCTTACCATCTATAAATTTTAAAGAACCAATGAAGCGATACCCATGGAAAGTATTACCTCAAGGGATGGCCAACAGTCCCACCTTATGTCAGAAATATGTGGCTACAGCCATACACTCAGTTAGAGAGACATGGAAACAAATATACATTATACATTACATGGATGATATCCTAATAGCAGGAAAAATGGGAGAACAAGTTTTACAATGTTTTGCTCAACTCAAACAAGAACTAACCACAGCAGGATTACAAATAGCTCCAGAAAAAAATACAACTACAAGACCCTTACACATATTTAGGTTTTCAAATAAATGGACCTAAAATTACTAATCAAAAGGCAGTTATCCGTAAAGATAAGTTACAAACCCTCAATGATTTCCAAAAGCTTCTTGGAGACATAAATTGGCTTCGACCCTACTTAAAACTCACCACGGGAGACTTAAAACCTTTATTCGACACCCTGAGAGGTGACCCCAACCCTAAGTCCCTTAGGTCGTTATGAAAAGAAGCTCTTTTATCACTTAATAGGGTAGAGACGGCCATTGCTGAGCAATTTGTTACTAACATAAACTATTCACAGCCATTAACCTTTTTAATCTTTAACACAATTCTAACACCTACTGGTTTATTCTGGCAAAATAACCCTATTATGTGGGTCCATTTGCCTTCATCTCCCAAAAAGGTATTACTCCCCTATTATGATGCCATAGCAGATTTAATTATTCTAGGGAGAGACAATAGCAAAAAATATTTTGGAATTGAACCCTCTACGATCATACAACCTTATTCTAAGCCACAAATCCATTGGCTAATGCAAAACACTGAAACGTGGCCAATTGCTTGCGCCTCTTATGCTGGTAACTTAGATAACCATTACCCGCCAAATAAGCTTATCCAATTTTGTAAACTACATGCTTTTGTTTTCCCTCATGTCATCAGTAAAACGCCTTTAGACAATGCCTTATTAGTTTTCACTGATGGGTCATCCACAGGAACTGCTGCATATACCTTTGCTGACACCACTGTTAAATTCAAAACTAGTCATACCTCGGCTCAGTTAGTAGAATTGCAGGCCCTAATCGCGGTGCTGTCAGCCTTCCCTGATCAGGCTCTTAATATTTATACCGATAGTGCATACTTGGCTCATTCAATACCTTTACTTGAGACTGTAGCACAAATCAAACATGTGTCAGACACAGCCAAGTTATTTTTACGATGCCAACAATTAATACATAATAGATCAACTCCCTTCTTTCTTGGACACATTAGAGCTCATTCAGGATTACCAGGACCTCTATCTCAGGGCAACCAACTGGCTGATATGGCAACCAAGACGGTAGCCATAGCTACAAATACAAACCTAGCCCAAGCACAGGCTACTCATGCCTTACACCACCTTAATGCTCAAACTTTGAGACTGATGTTTAAAATAACTAGAGAACAAGCAAGACAAATAGTTAAACAATGTCAGACCTGTATAACATACCTGCCAGTCCCTCACTTAGGAATTAACCCAAGAGGACTAGTTCCCAACATGATCTGGCAAATGGATGTCACCCATTATTCAGAATTCGGTAACTTAAAATACATCCATGTATGTATAGATACATTTAGTGGATTTATACTAGCCACCTTACAAACAGGAGAAGCTACCAAACATGTCATAGCTCATTTACTACACTGTTTTTCCATAGTTGGAAAGCCTAAACAACTAAAAACAGACAATGGTCCTGGCTATACATCCAAAGCCTTTCAAGACTTCTGTCTTAAATTACAAATAAAACACATTACTGGAATTCCATATAACCCTCAAGGATAAGGAATAGTTGAAAGCGCACACCTATCCTTAAAAACCACCATTGACAAAATAAAAAAGGGAGAATGGTACCCTACTAAGGGCACCCCTAGAAATATCCTTAATCACACACTTTTTATTTTAAATTTTTTAAATTTGGATAACCTGAACAGATCAGCAGCCGATCGATTTTGGCATTCCGAGTCCAAAAAACAATTTGCCATGGTTAAATGGAAAGACCCCTTAGACAACACATGGCATGGTCCAGACCCAGTGTTAATCTGGGGAAGAGGCTCAGTTTGTGTTTTTTCTCAAACTCATGATGCAGCCAGATGACTACCAGAGCGACTGGTAAGACAGGTACCTAACAATAGCCAATCCAGGGAGTAATTTTCTCCCTGAGAGTACTCTTTTCCTCTATTGCAGAGATGAACTCCAACTACAAGCTCCTCTGAACCATGGTGCTGATTTGCCAAGCACTCCAGGTATATGCCGGTTTTGATAATCCCCATGAGGCCCGTAAATATATACGACAACGATACGGTAAGCCCTGTGATTGTTTGGGGGGATATGTGGCCTCCCTTCCAAATACATACATCTCAGCTGTGTCCTGCTCCGCTTACACAGCATACCTGTCTAGTGACTCTCTAAAGTGGAGGTGTGTGTCAACCCCAAGATTATTTAGTGGAGGGGATACCACAACCTGCCCTTGTGACACATTTGAGACTGCTATGCATAGTTCCTGCTACACTGCTTATCTAGAATGTACCTCTGGTGGTAAAACATACTATACTGCTATCTTAACAAGATTTAGAACCCCCACTATAGGGGCCAGTAGTGTCCCTACAGTTGTAGGAAATACCAATAACCTTATATCAGCTGGCTGTACTGGAATTGTAGGACAGCCTGTCTGCTGGAATATTCACCCCCCTCTTCATATCTCTGACGGAGGAGGACCACAAGACAAGGTCTGAGAAATTAGGGTAAACAAAAAACTTGAAGAGTTGCAAAGGTCCCTGTACCCGGAAATTCACTACCACCCCTTGGCCTTGCCCAAAGCCCGAGGGAAAGAGAAAATTGATGCCCAGACCTTTGACCTCCTCACTGCTACTCATAACCTGCTTAACAATTCCAACTCTAGCCTGGCTAATGATTACTGGGGGTGTCTGCAATCAGGAGATCCCGTTCCTCTTGCCATACCCAGCAATGACTTAACTTATACATCCAATACCCTTTGCACCATAATTCCTCCCCTTAAAGTACAACCTTTAGAATTTCCTAGTTCCTCTTGCATCTACTCCCCTCCCCTTAATAACACTTACGACCTTGATGTAGGATTCAATGAGTTTAATAATTGTTCCACCATAGCAAATATTTCCCAATCATTGTGTGCCCCAAACAGCTCAGTTTTTATATGTGGCAATAATAGGGCTTATACCTATTTACCTACTAACTGGACAGGACGCTGTGTCTTAGCCACACTTTTGCCAGACATAGACATTATCCCTGGAGATGAACCTGTACCTATCCCAGCTATAGATCACTTTTTAAGAAGAAACAAAAGGGCAATACAATTTATCCCCTTACTTGTAGGATTAGGCATAACTACTGCCGTAATAACTGGGACTACCAGTCTAGGGGTTTCTGTTACTTAATACACCAAATTGTCTCGCCAACTGATCTCAGATATGCAGGCCATCTCAAGTACTATACAAGATTTGCAAGATCAGGTAGATTCTCTGGCAGAAGTAGTGCTCCAAAATAGAAGAGGCCTGGATTTACTAACTGCAGAGCAGGGAGGCATCTGCTTGGCTTTACAGGAGAAGTGCTGTTTCTATGCCAACAAATCCGGGATCGTCAGAGATAAGATCAGGCGTCTACAAGAAGACCTAGAGAAACGACGAAAAGAAATAACTGATAACCCATTTTGGACTGGGTTCTATGGACTGCTTCCCTATCTTATGCCATTCCTGGGCCCCCTGCTTTGCCTATTGCTCCTACTCTCTGTAGGACCTTTGGTCTTCAATAAGCTCCTGACATTCCTTAAGCAACAAGTCGAGGCTATCCAAGCGAAGCCTATACAGGTCCATTATCATCGCCTAGAACAAGAAGATCACGGTGGTTCATATTCACACCCATTATGACCACCTTCCCTATGCGCTGAACTGGACAGCCAATGACGGGTAAGAGAGCATCATCTCTCACTAACCTAAGACAGGAGGGCCGTCATAAGCTACTGCCTAATCCCATGACGGGTACCAGTGATGAGATGTATTACTCCAACCTAAGATAGGCGCAGTTCCCGAGGGACAATCTTCTAGCCACAATTATATATAAAAAAAGGGGGACCTGTCCGGAGCTATGAGGCCCGGAGTTAGCCGACCTCTATTGCTTGATCTCCACAAAGTGGAGACAAAATGGCACATTTCCGGGTTCTTTATTATAAACTGCTCCTGCGCGCGCCTAGGCTTCTCCCGCGCGCGCCTAAAGCTTTTCCCGCGCGCGCAAACATTTTCCCGCCCAGGAAGATATGCAGCCTACGGGGCAGGTGCGATCCCGCGCCCGGGAAAAATTACAAACCCACGGCGCATGCGCAATTGTAATTTGAGAAGCCCCGGCCCCCCATCACCGCCCTGGCCCAACCTCTTCCTCTGCCAGCCTATATAAGGCATGACCCTGCATTCAATAAACGAGACTTGATCAGGCTATTTGTCTTGTCTCCATTTCTCGCGTTTGCTTGTCTCCTCCATTCCCACTCCCCCTTCCAGGGCCCGTTCGACTGTCCCGTGGATGGGGACATTTCACCTTCCGCCATAATTGTGAGGCCTCCCCAGCCACGTGGAACTGTAAGTCCATTAAACCTCTTCCTTTTGTAAATTGCCCAGTCTCAGGTATGTCTTTATCAGCAGTGTGAAAACAGACTAATACACACACTCACAGAATGAAGATCCAGAATAAACTAAAAAATGTTATTATACAATAATAATGCATTTCAGATCAAACAGATAGACTATTTGTTAAAATATATGGGACCACTAGCTATATTTTTTGAAAAAAAAAATTCTCTTTATATCTTATATGAAATTAATTCTAGATAAAGAATCTAAATATATATTAACTCTACTAGAAAAACACAGAATTTAAAAAAATTAAGTTTACAGAAAAGTATAAAACCTATGTGTAGAAAAAGGTCTGGAAAGCTATTCCACAAATTGGTAATAGTGGTTACTTTTAAGAAGTGGAACTGGGGATGAAGAGAGGGTAAAAGGTCCTTCTCTTATAATATCTGCACTTTTGACAACCAGATGTAATTCTTTTGTAATTTAAAAATAATATTAGTAGAAAAATAAATCCAATTATTAGATGGACAAATAAATAAGATGAAAACCAGTTCCAAAAATCTGTGATAAATGGGAGAACAGATGTTTTAAAAATAACATAAAGGGTTCAGACTTCACATTTAACTCAATATTACAGCTGACATGAACTGAAGTGCCTTGCTCAGCATGAGCTGTCACACCCTGACTGTGCTCAAACAGAAATCCTGAAAAGCTGCTTTTTTAGCAGCAGTAGGAGAGCAGAATCTCATCGGGAATGCACACTGCTCTCAATGCAAATAATTTGGGCTCACTTCATTTCATTAACTCGAAAAAACAGTCCCTGAATGCCCACTATGGACCAGGCACTTCTGTTAGGCACTGGGGTTATAAAAAAAGAATAGTAAACGATTCTAACCTCTAGGTGACCAGTCTAGTTGGGCTTTACCTCATCAGTTCAGTAATTACGAATATTACCATTGCATTCAGTTATGGTTACACATATTTAGTACATCAGTCAGGGTCTAGCAGGCTATACAACATGCCCTAGAAAGTACAAATGACGAGGACTTTAATGAAGGGACTCTATACAGCAGTGCGAGCAGCCTTAAGAGAACAAACAAGAGCCCTCCCAACATTAAAGAGACAAGGAGGCAAAATGTTACCAGGGCACAGAGGGACTACAGGCTATTAAGGAAGGGCTGCTCAAGAGAGCTGTTGTCATGGAGCGAGGCAAGTACAGGACCCAAAGAAGGGAAGGAACATGGGAAAAATATCCCCACCTGGCTCTTCCACCTTCTGTCCTATAGGTGCCTCCCGCTGGCTGAAGCTGCCAAGAAGCCAGCTGGCATAGGAACCCTGGTGCATAGGGGTTTGGCCTCCTGGGACACAGATCAGGCAGAAAATGGGTCTCAGAAGCAAACAGAGAAGCAACTAGGACTTGAGTACTCAAAAATACTGTCTGACCAAGCAAATAAGTCTCCCTTAAGTTACTATTATTTAAGTTACTTCTAACACATGCTGTTGAAGTATCAGCATACAGGTAAAGGAATGGCTGAAACATATTCCAAACCTGTAAGTATAATGTAAATTATTTAAAGGTAAGGACTGGGCCAGGCACGGTGGCTCATGCCTGTTATCCCAGCACTTTGGAAAGCCGAGGTGGGAGGAGAGCTTGAGCCCAAGAGTTTGAGACCAGCCTGGGCAACACAGTGACACTCCCCTCTACAAAAGAAAAAAAAATTAGCCGGGATGGCATGTGCCTAAAGTCCCAGCTACTTGGGGGGCTGAGTGGGAGGATCACTTGAGCCCAGGAGGTCAAGGCTGCAATGAGCCAAGACCATGTCACTGCACTCCAGCCTGGGAGACAGAGCAAGACCCTGTGTCAAAAAAAAAGATAAGACAGGGTCATCCTTTTCCTACCTCTGAATGTACATTTTTAAAATTATATTTATGGAGTACAACATGTTTTGACATCTGAATACATAGTGGAATGATTAAATCAAACTAATTAACATATTCATTACCTCACATACTCATCATTTTTTTTTGTGGTGAGAACACTTAAAATCTACTCTCTTAACAATTTTCAAGTATACATTATTATTAACTACCATCATCATGCTGGACAATAGATCTCCAGAACTTATGCCACCTGTCTAATTGACACTTTGTACCCTTTGCCCAACAACTCCCCATTCCTCTCCACCCCCGCTCCCCAGCTCCCTCTGCTCCTAAGAGTTCAACTTTTTTAGGTTTCATATATAAGTGAGATCATGTAGCATTAGTCATTCTGTGCTTATTTCACTTAGCATAGCATCCTCCAGGTTCATCCATGTTGTTGCAAATAACAGGATCTCCTTTTTCAAAGCTGACTAGTACTCCAATGTATAAATATACAACATTTTCTTTAACTATTCATCCACTGATGGACACTTAGGTTGATTCACAGAACACTTTATTTGCATCTCTCATGTAGGACTTATCACTTTGCCCTTCATCCTTGCATTAATATTTAGATGTTTCTGAGGACTTGAAGCTTCTTGAGAACAAAGGCCATTCTAAACATACAGGTAACATTTGGGTAACTGGGCACAGAGAGATGAGTATACAATTATAATGGAGTGTCATTAGTGCTAGGATCAAAGTAAGCAGGAAGTGAAATGAGAGCCTGAAGAGGGTCACTCTGTCTGCAGGGTCAAGAAGACACTTTAGAAGTTACTTGGACTTCAGTGATGTTCTCCAGTTGTTGGAGTTGGCTAAACAAAGGAGGGAAGTGGCAAGCCATGAGCTGAACAGGTAAGCAGAAGCCAAATCAGGACAAGCTTTGATGCCATAGGAAGGTTTTGAAGGATTTTAAGTAGGTCACTGACTTAGATATGCATTTCAGAAAGAACACTAACACTGTAAAGATATCAGAGCCAATACTGCTGAGGAGAAGACTATCAAGATAGGAGGCTCCTGCAGCCACTCAGTGACAAATGAGGACCTAAACAAGGTAGTGACTAAGGGATGACAGAAGTGGATGGATTTGAAAGAAATAGAGAGGGTAGCATAAATAGGATAAGGTGTTAAATTAAATGTAAAGAGGGAGGGGACAAAAGCAGTAAGAATCAAGGATAGGCTGAGTGCAGTGGCTCATGCCTATAATCTCAGCACTTTGGGAGGCCCAGGCAGGCAGATTGCTTGAGGCCAAGAGTTCAAGATCAGCCTGGCCAATAGGGTGAAACCTCGTCTCTACTAAAAATAAAAAAATAGCCAGGCATGGTGGCACATGCCTGTAATCCCAGCTACTAGGGAGGCTGAGGTAGGAGAATCACTTGAACCTGGGAGGCAGGTTGCAGTAAGCTGAGATGGCGCCACTGCACTCCAGCCTGGGAGACACAGTGAGACTCCATCTGGAAAAAAAAAAAAAAAAAAAAAAAAAATCAAGGATGACTCCCAAAGTTTCTAACAGCAAAGGTTTTTCTTTTTCCTCTCCTGTTAAAAATCAACTCCCAAAAATATGAGGAATGAGAAACAAAAAATAAGATCCTTCTCTGAGGAAATGAGATTATATCCCCACATATCTGAAAACAGATGAAGGCATGGCAACAGCCTTATCAGAGAGGAGAAAGACGACACTGAAATGCTTGCAAATGAGAATCTGGCAAGTGGTAAGTGATCAGTACCACGAAAAACTCCAAAGTCTCCAAAATTGTAGTCCCTAGAAATCTGAGAGATTAGAGGTGAGGTGCAGACTAAAAACTGGGGGATTCGGTGTGGAGAAATCTGACCTCCCCCAAATCCAGTTCCTCTCAATGCACCAGGAGAAAGGAGATTCATTATCTGGGAAAATCAAGTATGAGAAGTACCAAACCCAGAGAAAATGAGGAAAGCAAAAGTTTGTAATAAAATGCCAGACTAAAAATAAGATGACTAAATTAAAGTTTGGAGGGAGATCCCCTGGCTCCCTTCAGCTATCCAGATCCAAGTGCAACCTAATGGTCAACAAGCGAAGACAGCTATAGAGTAGGCCTAGAGAGAAACCATCCAAATCAGGAGGACAGTGGCTTCAGGAAGGAGGTCACAGTAGTGGGACAAGCAGGGAACAATCCACTCTGGAGAAATGGAATACATCATCTGATAGTGTTACCTGGGAAAAACTGTCCTGAGCTGCTATTGGAAGGTATGGAAAAGTTTAACCCCAGAAACAAACAAACAAAACAATTCATCAAATGAAGAACAAGGCAACTATTAATGCCGGAAAAATGAAAAGTTGTACAGGAAGTAAATAATGATAGCATACTTCTTGTTAGGGCAGATAGCAATATTTATAGTCATAATTTAACTACTAATGATTGATCTAAAACTGTAATTTATATTAGGAGAATTGAAAAGAAGACAGGAAAAGTACATGTGTACATACAAGAGATCAAATGATGTCTAAAGCTGATGAATCAAATAACAGCACTATAAACAATTATTTTAAAATGAGGAGGTTGAACACAAACAGAAACCGTGATACAAGTTAAGTAGATACATCTGGGGAATAGGATGCAAGATCAGCAAGGATGAGGCAGGGAATACAGTTTCTCACTAGAAGCCTTTTTATACTATTTGACTTTTGCTTATGTTTGTATACTACTTAGTATAGATTAAATTGTTAATTTAAAAAAGTAAAAAAAGTAATGAAGAGTACATACAAAAAGTACTTGTAGTTTAGTCAAACTTACCTAGAAGAACTAACTTCTGCAGAGTCTCAGAATGATCCACATAGTCTCGAAGTGTGAATGAAGCTGGTGGCAATGGAGGGTCTGCAATAATCTGAATAGCCTCCTCCTCTGAAATTGGCTGCATTGGAGACAATGGAGGCAATTCATCCAGTTCTTTGAAAGAGAGAAACAAATTAGTGCTCTAATATGCACACTTAAAACTATTTCTACAAAGACTGGCTCTTCCCTTGTTTGCTTCTTTCAATGGTTAAATCTCGGGATCATTTTAGAATTAAACAACCAAGAACACCCCAATTTTTCACCTTTTAAGAGGTAAGGTTACAACTATTTAGACAGACTAACTACTGTTCCTCCAAGATTAGAAATTTGTTGGTAAATTTCAAAGCACACAATGCCTTTCCCTCACTTAATTAGTAGGTGAGAATGCTAAAGATTACCTAACTTTCAAGCGCATTTTGAAAGAGATTGAGTTTACCATAGCCTGTTAACTTGGCCTAAAGTACACTTATGCCAACAGTCTGAATTGCATGGATTAAAGTAATCATATCCTAAAGTAATCATTGACCCAATGCCCTCCCCTTCAAATTACCCTCAAATACATCTTTAAGAGGGCTTCCATGACTGTTTCTACAACCTGTAGTCCTCTCTACAGGAGATGTGACTCTCTCTAGTACAGCGCTGATTCTGAAGTTGTTTTTGTTTTTTTAAAATCAAATGCAGTATGGAAGACACTTAGAACTACACAATACCTTAAGCTAAGGAATCAGGTCTGTGATCTCTTGTTCTGTTTTTTGCCTCTAATCATTAACTAGCCTTTCTCATCATTTATAGCCAGCATCTCCTCCCTGCCCTCTCCCCAGCTCTCTTTCCTTCATATTCTACTTAACCTTATATTATTTCATTACCAGTGAAATATTCCTAGAATAGGACCCATAGGAAGGAGAGGACTGACTAAAAAGTGACATGAGGGCACTTTCTGGAGTAATATAACTGTTTTACTTGTTGATTGCAGTAGTTGTTAGACACTAAATGCATGTCAAAATTCATAGAACTATATATCCCACAAGATGAATTTTACTTGATATAAATTATACCCTAATAAAACTAATTACCACTAGAATAATTTTGTTTTAAGAGTCTAAACAACAAAGTATTTAGAAAGCAAATGTTTTATATGTGTAGCTATAAACACAAGTTAGCCCACGAACTTTTTTTCTTAGCCAGTAAAATAAAGGCATGATAGAAGTTCATCAATAGAATCGGTATTATTCCTTTTCTTTCTTGGTACAAAATATTACCTGAAATGGGCTAGCAGAATGTAAACAGGTAGCTTGTTCAAATGGCCAAAGTAGAGAAAGGGAGACTTTTCTGAAAGTTCAGAATTACCTTCTAGAAACAGCTCAGAATCAAAGCTGGGTATCTTTTGTGTCTTCTGTGACTGTTCATCCATGGAAGGAAGCAGACTGCTTTGGGTAGAATTATTCTCTTGGCTACTTGAGCTAGTAGACTGGGAACTATTCCTTAAGGAGGAAGTCTTGTAAGTCTTAAATCCCCACTGGAGAAAGCAATTGTCAGAGGATATCTGAGGCTGAGCAGAAAAGCCATGTAACAATGTTCTTCCTGGTCTAGTAAAACATTTTGTGAGTTGTGCAGCATTAATGAGGCTCCTCAACTTAGCTGAGTTAAACCACCTGGGTATCTGTTGGGCTGACAAAGCCATTTTTCTTAGTCTACAAAGGAAAGATATAACCGTCAAAAGAAGAGAAATTTAATTTACTTAAATGTTTAAAACAGTATTCAAACAACAAAAAGTAAACTGGAAATTATTTTTTTCTAAATGAAAGGTGTTTAAATATAGTTAGTCTAAAATAGTGAGATGTTTCTTATGCACAGGAAAATCCAACAACAAGGCAATCTCAGTTACAACCCAATAGACAGGAACTTCTGAGTGGAAAAATAAAGATATACTTTACAATTTAAAAAAAAAATGCAACATCACTGGTGTAAGAAAAATACTTACACATCTGCAAATGTTCAAATGACAGCAGACCTCACTAATCTGTTAATTTAATAATTTAAAGAGAATAAGCTGATGCAATTAAGTGTTCTTGAAATTTGGTGTGAAGGATGTTTCTGCAGCAGATTGCTGATCAAAGTAATAATGAATTATTCCAATGCATTTTATATTTTATGTATATAAATTTGTCCCAAAATGAAAAAACAGAAATCTACTGTGTCCTAAATGAATCATCAAATTATTATTATTGATATATAGAACAGTGAAAGCAGTTTCTTGCTTCATTCTCAGGGCTGAACACTGTTGATTACTTCACAGATAAAGCTGTTCTTCCAAAGGGAATTGAACAAAACCAGTTTTGTCAAGTTTTGTTTCATTGTAGGAAGAAAAGAGCCTTCAGGAAGAAAAGAGCCTTCAAAAAGAAAAGGTCAAAACTAGCAAACAAAACCAAGTAACAGAAATAAATAAGCAACCTGCAATTAATACCTGTATATTTTGACTGAAAAAGTAGTTTTCAAAAAGATTTTTATCAGGAAAGGCTAGTGCTATGTTAAACTCCAGGAATATGAAGGGATTTATATTTAGCCAGCTAATAAGAAAGGTAAATTTGATGCATATAATCTTACATTAAATAACATTATCCATATAAAACACAGGATAGAGTCAGGATATAAGAAATGCTCAATAAATGGTAGCCATTATTATTGATTACACAACCAAATACAAATGAATTCTGCTGAATTAATTGCAGCCTACAACTTTATACTTTGTTTTTCTACATAGTGGAATTCGGCTTGTTTTATGCTCTAAATTAGACCAAATACTTGAGGGTCTAATCTCCTCTTGGAGATATGTAGTTTTGGGAAGTTTGCTGAAAGAGATTTTACGAAAGTGAAAGTCTCCTTTCATCCTGCAATTATTTATTATTATTATTTATTTATTTATTTCTGAGACGGAGTTTCGCCCTTGTGGCCCAGGCTGGAGTGCAATGGCACCATCTTGGCTTACTGCAACCTCTGCCTCCTGGGTTCAAGCGATTCTCGGCAGCTGCCTCAGCCTCCCGGGTAGCTGGGATTACCCGTGCCCGCCACTACACCTGGCTACTTTTTTGTATGTTTATAGAGATGGGGTTTCACCATGTTGGCCAGGCTGGCCTCGAACTCCTGATCTCACGTGATCCACCGACCTCGGCTTCCCAAAGTGCTGGGATTACAGGCGTGAGCCACTGCGCTCGGCCCATTTTGCAATGTATTTAGAAAAGAAATAAGTATTTTTGCGATGATTTTAGAAAAGAAATAAGTATTCACAATAACTTGCTGGGATAGGTGGTTTCTGTTAGATTTTGGTAGGAAATGGGCTTCCAAATGTGCCAAGTTTTCCCTCAAACCTACAACATTCATTCTCTGCACAGTAATCATAAGGGCACTAAATTGGAAGCCAGAAGACCTCGGTTGTGCTACCTTGACAAGGCTGTTTCTGGCAGCAGTGTAACAAAATGTCTAGCCCATGATGTGGCGTGGGTGTGGGGTCAATAACCAGTCTTCAAATAATGCTTTTTTTAAAAGGCTAAGGGTACAATACGATGATTCTTAAGGCCCCTATCACCTCTAACTTTTTTTGACGTCTAAGCACTTCATCCTACTTCAAACTTCTGAAATCCCAAATTCATCCTGAAGCCTTTCCACACTCAATACCCCTTAAAGATCAGGAAGATTCACTTTCAAATTTCATCCCGTCATTAAAAGATCTTTGTGCATACAACTAATGTTTATCCTTGCATTTTTATTTACAAGTGCACTATCTTCTCCACATTATTTCATTGCTGCCTAAACATCTTAACAATTGATTAACTGTTCATTCACGAGAGCAAGGCTGGGTCTCATCCCTGGATCCACCCTTCCAGGGACTATTCTCCACTCTCCCAGAGCCTTGTACTGCTCTAATGCTTGCGGAATGGAAATAAATCAATGGCAAGTACAGTTAACTCACTGGCTTACACAGTATGCAAAAGCGGGTAGGGGATGTGCAGATGTGTATAAAAGCCCTGTGAGGTGGTAACCGGAAGTCTTCTAACAAGTTCCTTTCATCAGGAAAATTAGAGAAAACCCTTAAAGAAACTCTTAAGTCTATTAACAATTCATATATACGGTTCTCAATGGCTGCCTAGTGCTTCGCTAGAAAAAGGCACTGAAATAGGGTTCAAGATTTCTACCTATGAAAGGCTATAAATGAAATCAGGAAAGAAAGGGAGGTATGGGGGTAGCTTCCTAATAAAGGGCCTCTCAATACTTCCTAGGCCATTTTAGCCCATTTCAGTTCCCCCAAACTTCCGCAGGAAGGCAGAGCCCCCTCCTGAGGCTTCTCACACCGCGCTAATTAGTCAACATGGTTGAGTTTTCACACCAGCCAGGGAAAAACACAAATCAAAACCAATCACCTTCGACTGGGCTGCGAAAACCTAAAGGCCCTTGAGGCCTTGGGGCGCGGTCTGGACGCGGGTGCGCCGGAACCTGAACTCCTGCCAGGACCGCGATCCTCGCGCTGAGACAGCTCCTGCTTTACCTGTGGCGAGGCCTGCGCCCCGTAGCGGGTGACCCCGGGACCGACCGACTCGCTGGGCCGCACGCCCCGTCCGGCAGCGCCGCACGCCGGCTCCTCAGCCTGCCCGGCCCAGCGCAGCCGCGCTCCCCGGCCCACGTGGGCTGCGGCCGGAGTGGGCGAGACCATGTGCCGGGCTGCGTGGGGAGACAGCGGGCTACGTGCGCGGAAAAGAGTCAGCCAGGGGCCGCAGATAGCCTTCTCCGGCTCGCTACTCCCTTGAAGTCCTGTGGACTTGGAGTCTGAAGGCTTCTCAAGTGCGTAGAGATGCCTCAGCCAGGATGACAGCGTGGGGACGGCCGGCGGCGCCCCTTGCCCCAGGCCGCGGTGGCGGCGCCGCGACCCCGCCCTCTCGCTCCTGTCCTTCCCTCCGCTCCCAGCCTTTGCTGGGCGCCAGACCCGGCTTCGCCGTCCGGCTATTAGCCCACTGTGGCTAGTTACCCCCGGGGTCCCGGCCTCCGCGGGCTGGGGCCGCCGCCACCGCGGCAGGACGGGGAGGCGGGCCATGGCGTCCTGCGTGGGGAGCCGGACCCTAAGCAAGGATGATGTGAACTACAAAATGCATTTCCGGATGATCAACGAGCAGCAAGTGGAGGACATCACCATTGACTTCTTCTACCGGCCGCATACCATCACCCTGCTCAGCTTCACCATCGTCAGCCTCATGTACTTCGCCTTTACCAGGTGGGGCGGTCCGGCCGCGCCGGGGGCGCGTCCAAGGGCTAGTCAAGAGGCGGGAGGCAGGGTGGCGGGGAGGGTGGCCCGGCATGGCTTTGAGTGAGGAAGTGGGCTGGCTGCTCCACTCACACGTATTGGCAGCCCGCCGCCCACGCAGCCCCTCCGCCCGCCCGGTGTCTCACAGTAAGCTAGCCTGCTCCCCCACCCCTCAGTGCCCCTTCTCCATACAGCACCTCCGGTTACACGGTGAACGCACGCGAGTCACCTAGCACGATCACCCCCCCACCCACCGCACTCAGCATCGCTCCACACAACATCACGACGCGGGCCCCTCCTCTGCACCGTTCCAGCCCCCGTCCCTACCCAGCACACCGCATGAATCATCTCCTATGCACCACTTTCAGCACACACCGCTACACATATAAAGCACCCCAATCCACAGCGCCTACAGGCACCATACACAGGCCCAGGACACAGCCTAGATCCCTTCCTGAGGAACTCCGGTATTCGGCACTATCCGTAACACATAAAAAATGCACATGTGTGCTACATACACGGTTTTTCCTGTGCAGCACTTCCCGTATGCATTGCACACAAGTCATCCATCCAGCATAACCCTTCCCCCAGCCTCAAACACTACCATCTGTACCATGGCACAAACTGCCACTCTAAACACACACATCACAGCGGACCTTTCCTTTCCAGCACAGCCCAATACCCATCATCTGGGTACATGACTGCACAGACACCAGCCCGCCACACATCACGCAGTGCATACCCTGCTCACTCATTTCCTAACATACGTACTGAAATGTGATCCTGTCCAGCAATTTTAATGGTGCCTGGTGTATACTAACTGCTATGTGTTAAATGAAACACATAAACCTCACACAGCATAACACATCTCTATTCCCCGGAAAACATACACACACATTCTAATATATACCTGTTCAGAGGAGCTGCTCAGCCCGAATCTTGAACACACCTCAGGTAACTCTGTGGCACTGCGCCTGTGGCCCCTTATTCCTAACCTAGGGAACTAATTCATCCTTGGTTCATAAGGGGGTACACACCGTGGTTCCTACTTAGAAGGATTTATACTTTCTGAATGAACCTCTTTAAAGAAAGGGAAGTCACGCCTCCCTCACCATTATGGCTTAAAAGGCCAACTTAGAGTAGTGTAGTTTTTGAGCCATACTGTTGTTTTCAAACCTGGCTGTGTGTCCTTAGTTAAGTTGCATAACCTTGCTCTGAGCGTCAGGGGCCACACTTGTAAAATGGGGATGAAATATCCACTTATATGGGGTTATGAAAATTAAATGAATGTGTGTGAACACGTTTAGCAGAGTCCCTGGAGCACAATGTACAATTCGTGTCAGTTACTTCTCTCCCAGCAATTTTATCCAGCAATCAAGGTTCTCTGTCAGGGTCAGCAGAACATGTGCAGGGATATATATATATTGGATAGTCACAAGGATTGAGAGAACTTCTAGTATTTGGGAGGGGGAACAGTTAAAGGATACTAAATGTATTGTGACATATGTGACAGCGCTGTACAACATAAAGTGAATTGTCTTCTACACAGTCGTTTGCGTACACACGCACAAGTGCTGGTGGTGCCTCCCTTGGGAATAACTGCAGTTTTTAAAATCCTCATAAAACTACTATCTTCCCACATCACACTTTTTCCTTACCTCTGGGATTCACTTGACTCTTGGTTCTTGTTATGTAAGTGTTTATCCTTTTGAGACAATCTACCTGAAGGTATAAAGCTTAACAATTACTTACTCTTTAATGATTGAGGGATCTTGCCACTATTACTATAAAATCTGCTAAGGCTGTGCAGCAGGATAAGACCAGATCTTTCCACAGTACCTGACCAGACATATTTCTAGCTTTGGAGAGAAATTAGTCATGTCCCTAACTATGGTTACTTTCAAATACTTCATTATGTTGCCTGATTTTATCTCTTAATAGCTGTGTGGCCACATACTTTTGCTAGGCCTCAGTTTCCTTATCTATGTGTAAAATGAAAATATCAATACATTAATCTGTCAGGATTATCTGTCATGAGGATTAAGTTCATCTTTTTAGATAATCTGTGTTTAGCTCAGTGCATGGGAAGTATTAAGTGCTTAATAAACATTAGTGGTTATTATGATGTGATTTCATTGTATGCTACTGTCTTCTAAGTTATATTTGTTATTGAATGAGGATGTCGTATGCTCTGTAATTGAGAAGGATAAAAGCATTGGAAAAATGGACATTAGGTAACATACATACCTGTTTCATGTTAGCTTCAGTTTAACTTCATCTTATGTGTGGGTTTGAAATAATGAAATTAGTGAGGGAGTTTCTCTGGAAATTAGAAAAATAATTATGGTATTTTGTTTTAAATCATGATTCTAGGTCCTTAAATAGATTTCTCTTCCTCTATTCTGATATAAAAAGTCACATTCTTCTGAAATTTCTTTTTACATCATATTCTGTCAAGGCAGTCAATAAATTGCAGCAGTGAAAGTATAAGAATTGAATGTGAATTTTAACAGCTTGTCCAAAATAATAGAAGAACCATAATCTGAACCTCAGACTGTGGCTTCGTCCAAAAATGTTAACAATTTTATTTCTTCCACTAATTTCATAAAGAGACAGAAATCACATAATGAATTAATAACAAGTTTCACTTTATATAAAATCATAAGCACCATTAATAGAATTAGTACTTACTAAATCTTACTCATTTTTTGTAATGATTTGTCACTTTTAAGTGGGGCATTACAATGATAGCTCTATCTTCCTCCATAAAGATGGAAAGTAACGACTTCTTAAATGAGAATTTATTCTATGCTCTTTTGTAATGATTAACTCCAGTACCTTATATTTATTTTATAAGGATTTTAGTTGGACAATTGTTCAGTGCAATTCTTTCAGTAAAACTTAAAAAATATGTCTTAAAGTTTGTTTTGCAAAGACTAGTTGTCTAAGAGAACAAGGAGATAGGATACTTTTGGGATGTTATGACATATAATGTTATGACATTATAACGAGTATGTGAGAAACAGTGCTTGGGTACTGTCTCATGCTTCAGAGATCCAGCAAGAATTAAAGATTACAGAGGATTAGATACCTTGCAGTGAAGTCTGAGACAGGTGTGGATTTGTCAAGTAGTTCTTTTGTTAGATGGCCCTTAGGCCAATTCCCTGTTAAACCGTAGTGTTTAAATCTCGTGTCTTTATCACCATCATTAAAAGTAAAGTTAGATACTACCTAATCATTTTCCTATTTGAAAAAGCTCATTTCTAGCCTGGGCAACATGGTGAAACCCTATCTCTACAAACAAAACAAAACAAAACAAAAATTAGCTGGGCGTGGTGGCATGCACCTGGAGGCTGAGGTAAGAGGATCACCTGAGCCTAGGAGGCAGAGGTTGCAGTGAGCTGTGATCATGCCACCACACTCCAGCCTCCACCCTACTCACTCAACAGAGTAAGACTCTGTCTCAAAGGAAAACCAAAAACTTATTTTCCCACATTTTAGAATAAGTAGGCTGGGCACAATGGCTTACACTGGTAATCCTCGCACTTTGGGAAGCCAAAGTGGGAGGATTGCTTGAGGCCAAGAGTCCAAGATCAACCTGGCTAACACAGCAAGACCCCATCTCTATTAAAACATAAATAGTATTTTTATAAATAAATGCTTGTGCATATGTCTTAGAAGTTTGTTAGCCAAAGTAGGGCAAGGAAAACTTTTGTCTCAAGCTCAGAGTATAATAATTACCTTTAAGATACCCTCATATTTACTCTGCATTCAGATGTTGGTAAACTTGGACATACTGAATGCCTTTAGTTTGAAAAACTCAAGCTTTAGATTTAGAAAACACCAGAATCTATTAATTCACATTCAAAGAAGCCCACCTCTCCTTAAGAGGCATCTGCCATTAAACAGTAGAATCAGCCTTTGTTAGCACTTGTCCAACAAAAATGGTTACTTACCTAGAGGAGATTGCCTTTCTGTGGATTTGTGTACTTAAGTGATCATCAATTTGTCTATGCTTCATTTCTCCTCGATTGAGAACTAAGGAGACAGACAAGGACAGGGAAATGGACAGACAGACTGATTGATTGATTGATTTGTTAATAATGATTTTTACTTAATTTCCCTTATTGGCTTTGGAACTCCAGTTCACCATCATATCATTGGGGCATACTTCTGGCCACCTGTATTGCATTGCTTATGGATACTTGCTAGCCTTCCCTGTTCTCTCCCTCTTGACCACATTAATTGCCAGTAGAAAATGTCTCCTGATACTGCTGATTCAGTTGTTTTGATCCTGTTTCGTTTGTATACATCATGTTCCTTCTCTCCCAGCAACAAAAGCCCTGCATGCCCTTGTTCCCTGACACTAGCAATCTTAAGTGCTAACTAGCCATTATGAGCTAGGATTAAACCAGCCCTGGAGGTGAGCATTGTGTCAGGTTGCACCTGAGGTCCAGTTATCAATGATTGTTAACATTTCTTTTCCCTGGTTACCATTTGAATTAAATTTTTTATTGAATTTAATGTTTTATATTTGTTCTTATACTTATTTCCAGAGTTTTATGTCCATAATACAATTTCTAATTTATTAAAGGGGGGGGGGAATGTGCCATATATTTCTTTGGGGTCCTCTGCAGTGAATGGGTACTTGGGTGACTTAAGTATTTTTTTGGCTTAGATGATGCCTCAGCTCACAGAGATTATATACCTAGGAACTGCTGCCTTTCAGACTCCTCTTTAGTAAGCAGCCTTAATTCAAGTTCATCTGTTGTGAATAAACTGTGTTTAGCATTTTAGATGTAGTTCTATTACCAGATGGAACACAATTTATCTTGTGACATCATTCCTATTGCCCCAGATTTCTGTAGAGAAGTTACAGTTTTTCAGTCTTAACTAATCCCAAAACCAGGACTAGTCCAGTCAGCCTGCACTGCTTCCTCAGCCCTGGCATCCCATTTACTTCAATTCAACAGTTCATAGTCCTCGTTGCCTCTAGCCTAGGTTTCTCCCAACCTGGAGTTCACCATCTGGTTTATCTTCAGCAGGTCTGATTGGGCCTTTACAGCTTTAGGGACTGTTCTCTTTCCATTCCCAAGCCTTTGCTCAGCAAACTCCCAACCCTTTGGGATAGCTGACTCCCAGGCCCTGGCTCCCCCTCCCTCTAGTGCTGCCCCTGTAATCTTTTTAGACAAAATCATGGTCCCATCTTTCCCTGTTTAAAAATCTCCGTTAGCCAATAAATACTTTAAAACATATCACCTTTCTCCTGCTTTAATTGATAACTTAGCTGTAATTCTTCACAAGGATTGTGACTTTCCATAAAATGAAATTAGTATGGTATGAAAGATAACACCAAAGCTAGTTGACATTGGTATTTCAGTAGATGCCTGTCACCTATAAGAAAGTACTAGCTGGACTCCAGGGTCCTTTGTAATGGAGTAAGTCTACTTTCCCACCTGTTTCCCTCCCTCCATACACAGCACACCCAACACCCAACACCCAACATGCCCTGACAGCTTACGTGTCCCACACATAGGCAGGGCTGCCATCTCTCAGACTGGAAGGCACCTCCCGCCACCTCCTGCCCACACATGATGCCACCCTTGGCGTCCTTCACAATCCATTTGGATGGTTCCCCTCCAAGATACCTTTCTCAATTGTTCCAAGAAGCACAGAGGAAGAAATGTTTATGTCCTTCCAAATACTTATTATTGTATCTCACATGTCATAATATTTGTTTCTGTGTCAGCTTCTTGAGGCCAGTAATCTTAATCATCCCAGGATAGACATCCAGTAAATGCTGAATGAATGGAATGCATGAAATCATTTATTCAATAAGAACTTTAAAATCACCTTTCTTTTCCTTAGTTGATATCTCACCCATAATTCTTGATGAGGATCATAACTTTCTATAAAATAGATGAATGTGGTATTAAAGGTAATACCTAAGCTACTTAACATTGGTCTACTGTGTAACCTGGGATTAAACTTTTTATCGGGAAAGATGATCCTTAACAGTGACTTATCTAAATATGAACCTGTAGGTCTTTATTTCAAGGACTCATATTAAGGGTAATGAGGGAGAAGATGGGAGGAGGAGAGGGACAATTAACCTAGAAGCCTTAGGAATCATAATAAAGGTTAGACATTCCTGGCTGCCTGACCCCAGGGAGAAAGACTTGTCTAAAAGATTATAGGCAAGTGAATGGAGTTTGCTTTGGTTTCTTGAAGTTACCACTCCTCTGGTCAAGTTCGTGTACTCAAATATTAAATTGAGACGGAATCGGAGTCGGAGTCCAGAAATTCTTTGGAGTGCAAACTTTTTTTTTTTTTTTTTTGAACTCAGGGCTTTCCTGACACTTTCCCTGCTGTTAAGACATTGTCTCTTTGGGTAGTTCCCTATCCTAGCTGAAACAATGCTCTGCAGAAGAAGCCAAGGTGTTTGAAAACTTGTTGGGCTTTTAGATATTTACTGATGGTCTCAATAGCCCTGTGTAGCCAACACTCTGCAAGGGGAGAGGGAAGTCGCTGCCAGTGGACCCTGTGGGTCAGGCTGAGACTCCCCGCTCATGTTACCTGAGTCACTGGCCTACTCTGCCATATCATCTTGCTCATTCTTACCACCTACTATGGCAAGTGGATGCCTGCTGTGTGCCAGGGCATTGTGCCAGGCACCAGAGCTACCTTGGGGAAATGAGGTAGGACTTGTGCCCTAGGGAGCTTTCTTACTTTAAGCTGTACATTTGGTATTTTCACAATATGTGGTCGGTGCTATGCTGGAGCATCGCCTAAGTTTAGCAGAGAGCGAGGAAGACTTTGCCTCCCTAAGCTTGTCTGTTTGTGTCCTTATTGGAGAATGTATAATAGCAGTCTTGACCTAGAGCCAACATTCCAGAAGTCCTCATACCTACTTCCACTCTGCCTCTATTTGTGTGTGACTGTGGGCAAGATAAACCAAGAGCTTAATTTTCCTCATCCTTCAAGCAAAGATAATATTTGCTCTGCCTTCCCTCACAGAACTGTGGAGCAGTTAAATAAAATACCAGCGGTGAAAATTCTTTGGAGTGTTCAGGGCACTGCAGACTGGGGCATTTTGTTGTTAGTAGCTGCAGTAGGAAAGAAGTCAAGGAGGTGTCACACACAGCATCACAATGGAAAGCTTTAAGTCTTCTTGTTTTTTGTTGCTGTGAACTGAAATATCTTAGTTGAGCAAGTACCCTTAGACCAGGAAGAGTCAAGATGAAGTTTGGGCAGCCCAGACCACAAGTCATGATCTCTCCTGAGAAGCAGGAACCACACTGCAGCCTCACAAAGCTGTAGGAGACAGTTACAACCCCACCAAGGGGCCAATCACAGGTGAATACCCGGGCTTTTTTGAGGTCTGTCAGAGACAGTTCCTATATATGAAAAACATTTCCTTCAGGGCAAGGCTATACTAAGATAATGTCTCATTGTCCTTTTTTATCTTGATCCACTCAAGAATAAGGGCCATGTCTCTTCATCTCCAACCTCAAAGAGTCCCTACCCAATGATAGGCATTAATTAGATGAAGGAATGAGTGGACATAAATGAAGGGCATTTAAACATTGTGAACTCATGATAATAACAGACACTTCCTCTATGCCAGGAACTGTTTTAAGTGCTTTACACGTTTTCAGTTATTTAATCCTCACACAAACCTATGAGGTAGAACTATTATCATCCTCTGTTTACTGAGGAGTAAACTGGGGCACCGAGAGGTTAAGTAATCTGCCCAGGGTCACACAGGCTGGTGGTCTGGCCCCAGCCTGTACCAGTCACTGCACTGTATGGTCTCCTGTAGGGGAAAGAGCTTGTACTTTGGGGCCAGGCCCTATCAGTAAAATGCAGATTATGATCATTTCCTGCTTTAGAGTGTTACGAAGATTCAGAGGGCTAACATGCAAAGCCACTAGAATATAGTGGCCGTCCATGGATACTAGATCTTGTCCCTCATTTGGGGTCCACTCATCTGGACTCTGCAGCCAAGTTCTGTTTCATGATTAACTATGGAAACCTCAGCATGTGGTTAAATCTCTGGATTATTCGGGATTCAGAGAAGAGGGACTCACAGCAGACCTTACAGAATGGCCCTGTGTGCTCAGGTTGCCCTGTGGCCAGAGGGGAGTTTGGCGTCCTCACCTGTCAGGGATTCTGTTGTTTTTGTGCACTACCACCACAGACTGGTAAGGGGCTATTCTAGATGAGGTGGGGACACCCTCTCTGCTCTCAAAACTCACAGTAGAGTGTGACATTGGGGCCTCTAGTCCGATAGGACTCACATGGCTTTGTAAACTCAGTCTCCTATCTCCTAATCTTTGATTGCAGAAGTTTGATCTTCCCATACTGCGTATTTTCAGTTTATCCAAAGACCTCACTGTCTTTCATTAATACATTTTTTTCCTAATTAGACAAATATAAAACTGCCAACTTTTCAGACCCAACTGCTAATTTATTCCATTTAATCAACAGTTTCCCCCCTCTGAAACTAGGCCATCCATTTGATCCTCTTTTTCTAATAAAATTGCTCAAAATTTACAAAACTGCCATTTCATTGGTTTTATATCCTAATATATTACCCATTTAGTTATAAATTTAGTGCTGATGTACATTTTCAAGCATTTTGATTGGTAGATAATTTTAAATAGAGACGAATTTACTGATTTGTCATAGCCATTTATTTGTGGTTAGTAATAACCCATTAATTAAAATTTTAATTAATGTTTTCAAAAAGAATGATGTATTCACATCGCTTGAAATCCAAGATACATCAAAGGGTATGTGGTGAATACCTCTCTCCATACTTCTCACCAACCCCTCATTTTTCCTCTTTGGAGAAAACCAGTGTCACCATTTTTTGGGTGGATTTCCAGTGACATCCTATGCAGGTATAAGCATACATTATAAGCTACATACCCATACACATTCCCCCACCTTGTTTTGCACAAGTAGTTGCTTATTATACTCACTATTCTGCAATTTGCTTTATTTACTTAGTGACATCTTTTAAATTATTATGAATCAGTTGATTCTTAAAAAGCTTCCTTGTTTTTTTTAATGGCTGCCTAGCTTTCCATTGCAAGACTGGACTGTAATTTCTTTACTTAGTCTCTTTTTGGTGGACATTTTGATTGCTTCCAACTTTTTAAGAATACACGTAATACCATAGTGCACAATGTGGGATATATGTCATTTTTGCATGAATGAGAGTTTATCTAAAGAATATATACCCGAAAGTAAAATTGCTGAGTCACAGAGTATATGCATTTGTAGACTTAAAATATTGGCAAATTGCCTCCATAAAGACAATTTATTTATACTGCTACCAGCAATGTATGAGCATATGCCTATTTTCCTGTTTCTTCATATCCTCCCCAGCTCAGTCATTAAAGGTTTACCTTTATCAATAAGGTAGATTTTAAAAACATTCTCTGTTTTAACTTACCATGAGTGAGGCTGACCATCTTTTCACTTCTGAGAGCCTTAGATTTTTTACTCTGTGAACGAACTCTTCATATCCTTTGCCCGAACTCTTCATGTCCTTTGCCCGTTTTTCAGTAAGGTAGGCTTTTAAAATAGTCTCTATTTTAACTTATCATGAGTGAGGTTGACCATCTTTTCAGTTCTGAGAGCGTTAGATTTTTCACTCTGTGAACAAACTATTCATATCCTTTGCCCATTTTTCAATAAGGTAGACTTTTAAAACAGTCTCTATTTTAACTTAACCATGAGTGAGGCTGACCGTCTTTTCACTTCTGAGAGCGTTAGATTTTTTACTCTCTGAACAAACTCTTTATATGCTTTGCCCATTTTTCTATTTAGACTTTTTTACTTTGTAAACAAACTTCATATCCTTTGCCTGTTTTTCTGTTTGTTTTTCTGTGTTCATTTGTTGTTCTTCCTGTTAGCTGATTTTGGGGAAAATGCTTTGCATATTAAGGAAATTAGTCTTTTGTCTTGATATGAGTTATAAATTTTTTTCCCCAAGTTGACCTCTTTTCCTTTGATTTTGTTACAGATTTCTTTGCCATGTGAATTTACCACTTCATGATTGTTGATTGCTTTGTTTTGTTTTGAGGTTCATTTTTTTTTTTTTAATTCTCCAATGTCTTCCAGTATTTTTTTGAATCTTTAATTTTAATTTTTTGAATCTTCCAGAATATATTTATTATAAAATATGAGTTACAATCAACCTTCTTTTCCTATGCAACAGTTGTTAATTTCAACCTTGCTTTTAATTTGTAACCTACATATTGTGTGTCCTGTCAATGTCTCTTATACCAACCCTGTGCCTCCTCTAACATAAGTCAGGCTGATTTAGGGTGACAGATCATTTTTTCATGAGACAGCTTGGCTTGGGGGAACAATCATTGTCTTCAGTGTCTAGCAGACCTGGTTTTGAATGCCAACTTAGCAATGTCTTACCTACACAACCTCAGACAAGTTACTTAATCTTTCTGAACTTTTGCAACCTCATTTTGTAAAATGTGGTTGATACTACTTCATTTTGCAAACTTGTGATCATTAGAGATAATGTTTATAAACTGCCTGGTCAGTGCCAGGCACACAGTGGATAGATAAATGGGAGCTATTACTGTTGTCATCATCATTCCCAATGTCAATAATGTGATGTCAGTCTGAATGAGGACATTGTGTCCCCTCAGTGTGCAGCCATTCTTAAGTAAAAATTGGTGTTCCTGGAAATTGGATGTTGGGCCTCCCTACCTAAGCCAGAAGGCATCATAAGTACCCTCATAAAGATCAGGCTGGCATTTTGAGGGCCACATTTATAACCTCTGGGCAGATATTCAATTGTTAGGTGTCTATTAAAAGTGCACTTCACTGGAAGGTGTAGTGTGTGTGATTATGTAGTCTGGTTTTATAATTAGATCTATGAAATTAGCAGTCAGCATTAGTTTGTTGGTTCCTTTTTGGACATGTAATGATCTAAGAAGTACTGTATGATCTGTATAATCTCTTACTTCAGAACCTATGTTCAATCCTGTCATACATGTAGCAGTCCCCTAGTTTTTAGAACATGGAAGTCTTCCTTCCTCTAGGTTTTCTATTTGGATCTGAAAGTAAATGCTCAATGTTGTTTTTCTATTTTCAGGGATGACTCTGTTCCAGAAGACAACATCTGGAGAGGCATCCTCTCTGTTATTTTCTTCTTTCTTATCATCAGTGTGTTAGCTTTCCCCAATGGTAAGTAACGTCATGCATTACCACATTTCTCCTATGTATTGTGCCTTTCTGGTTTTTTTGAGATGTGAGTCGTCTAGAAGATGGAGTAAAGAAATAATCTGAGTTTTGTGTAGTGGTTAGGGGCACAGGCTCTGGAGGCAGACTGCCCATTCTGCCACTTCCTAGCCCCAGGGAAGCCTCCCAAGAGTGCTGACAATGCTTCAGTTTCTTCTATAAAATGGAGATAACAGATAGGTACGGTTGTGAGGGTTAACTAAATGGGTGCACGTTAAACACTATGAACATGACTGACAAATTATAAGCTCTCAATAAATGTGGTTCTTTTTGTTGCTGTTTTTGTTATTATCAGTTGGGTCATAAAATACTCCATTACTGCTGAGTTCTTCTTTTTTGCTAAGGACAGGGTCGATGCTGTAGTGAGTATTACTTAAATAAGTTGTCCCAAGTGATCTTTTATCACCATAAGCTTTGCTGATTATGCATTTGGGATATGAATTTTCATCAGCAGGAAAAAAAGACAAGGATTACTATGAATTTTACCCCCGTCATGATTATGGAGTGAGTGAGGCAAAGCTTTTGTTTAAAAACCAAGTTTGGTGTTCTGCCATGCTCACAATTCATCCCTTTCCTCTGAATTCTTCCTTAAAAGTTGCTTTCTTTTTTCTTATTCCCTTTCAGTAACTGCCTACTAGAATATTCTCTACTTGTTCTCCGTAGCCATTTCTAAATGCTCACTCTTGTCTTATATATATATATATTTTAACACCTATGACATTTGGAAATTGTTCCAGTCTTTCTTAGGGTTATTCTCCATGGGCCGGCTCTACTCGGGTTTTAAATATCATGCTTTAAGATGCGTTTCTTCTGTAACTGTTCATGCTATTCAGTAGGCTATAATGTGTAATATAAGAAGCTCATTGTGAATGTTATCAGATGCTACCTGGAAATGTTCCATGTCAAGGCCTTCAGGCTTCCTAAGATGGTGGCAGTGGAATTTTATCCTATTTTTTTTGAGATACGAGTCATCTAGAGGATAGAGTAAAAACAACAGCCAGGTGTGGTGGCTCACGTCTGTAATCCCAGCATTTTGGGAGGCCGAGGTGGGTGGATCACCTGAGGTCGGGAGTTCGAGACCAGCCTGACCAACATGGAGAAACCCCGCCTCTACTAAAAATATAAAATTAGCCAGGTGTGATGACACATACCTGTAATCCCAGCTACTCGGGAGGCTGAGGCAGGAGATTTGAACCCGGGAGGCAGAGGTTGCAGTGAGCCGAGATCACGCCATTGCACTCCAGTCTGGGAACAAGGGTGAAACTCCATCTCAAAATAATAATAATACTACTAATAATAATGCGAGTTTTCCATCGTAATTATGAACATGGACTCTGGAGGCAGACTCATACGTAGCACTATGTTTACAAGAACGTAGTGGTTTTAGTATGTAGCAGACTAGCATAATAATCATGCTGTTAAAACCATGACTCTGAATCCCTCAGAGAATGAATTGTTCTACATAGCCAGGTTATTTGGGAGCTGAGTTTAGCTCTCCAGCCACTCAAGCTTTTAAGTTAAAAAGAATTTTCTAATGAAAATCTGCGTACCTTATGCAGATATGTCAAATGTAGTTTGGCTTTTCCATAAGGATTGATGGTGCTGGTAATACACAGTTATCAGGGTATGAAGACAAGTTGTGCATAATATGGGTAAGTCATGGAATAAAGGGGTGTTGACCCTGCTGTAGAATTTTTAATTTTTTTTTTTTATATTTAGAGATGGAGTCTTGCTCTGTTACCCAGGCTGGAGTGCAATAGCTATTCACAAGTGTGATTATAGGGCACTACATCCTCAAACTCCTGGGCTCAAGCAGTCCTTCTGCCTCAGCCTCCTGAGCAGCTGGGACTGCAGGGATACACCACCACACCCAGTTATTTTTTTATATTTTTTGTAGATAGTGATGGGGTCTCACCATGTTGCCCAGATGGTCTTAAACTCTTGGCATCAGGCAATCCTCCATCCTTAGCCACCTAAGTAGCTGGGATTCCTGCTATCAAATTTGCTAAAAAAAAATCCCTGATGTCAAACAGCTTTTTGGCTATTTGCCAACTTTCCCTTCCCTCTTGTTGAATTTTAGGTTAGAGGAGTGCTTGGGTGTTATGTAGACCCTCCTCTCCTTCAAGAGTCCCGTGTTGTATATGGCATAAGTGGCCAGCCAAGGGTGGGTTCCCTGAGCTCTGGACCCTGGCCTTTCCATACAAAGGTGGCCTAAGAATACAACTCAAAGCAAGGAAAGGGCGAACTCTATCTCAGGTTCCATACCAACACAAGGCTGACCACCACCAAAGCAGCCGTTTGGAGCCTCTGAAACATGACTAGGTGACTATTCAGATGGTAGTGACAGTTTATTCCCCTTCCCCTCAGCCATTCTGCCTTCTGTATCCTGTGATCTGCTGCCTCCTTCTTTGTCATCACTCAATGCCATGACCATTATTGGTCTGTGCCCTGTATTCTTACTTGTCTTTTATTTCCCTTATGTTCTGTGTCCTGTCTTTTTGTTCCCTTATCAGTCAATCAGAGCATGATACATGCATATGTCCTCAGGAAACTGATCAGTGCAAAGGTATCAGGTCTGTTCTTTAAGTCTTCAGCTTTCCTTGACCTGTGTTACTTGTTGCTTAGTTCTCAAGGGTTACTTTTTCATGGCTTTGACGGTTTCTTTTTGGCTCCTTTTAAAAATTTTGCTGTTTCTGAGCCCAGAGCTGTTTTAGAAGTGTGAGGATTCAAAAAGAGTAGTCTCTCAATAGCTGTGATTTTATAGCCGTCCCTTCTCTAAGTCTTTAGCAGGAGCTGAGTATTGGGGCTTCATTAGCAGATGTTTTTCTTGAGGTACAAAAGGCACTGAAGGTTAAGGGGATTAAATCTATTTGATGTAACACTTTGTGTGATTTCTTCTGGCTTTGCCTCTCTGTTCCCCAATGAAGTCCTCTAATCTTCAAAGTTGACTTTACCTGCTCAATCTCTCGTTGTGGAACCGTGCTTTCGTTTTGATTCTGGAAAGATAAAACTGAAGCTCGGTTTTCTTATCCTGGCTGCATGGACTTTACGATACACACAAAGGGAGGAGGAGCCACAGAGCTCATTTAGTTCAGTCAGCTCGGTTTACCAGTGAGAAGGCTGAAACATGCCACCATGTCCCCCAGCCTTTGATGTCAGCCTGCTGGCAGGGCACGAGCTGTGCATTTTCCTTCCGCGGTGCTGCTCTGGTCGTATCTCATATTAGGTCCACTGCGGTATGCTTTATCTCTGGCTTTCTCCATAGTATGTTTCTGTCTCCTCCTGTTTCTCTTTTTTTCTGTCAGTCTTTGGCTTGTCTTTTCCCCCAGGGTGGGGTCTTAGTTGGCCTGGACATAGCGTGCTTTGCATCCCACAAAGGAGGTGGGTGGTGACTGAGTCGATGCTCTGATGTGTTGTCTGTGACTGGCAGGAGCTGACACATTGATCTAAGCCTTCCTACTGTATCCTGTTTCTACTCTATTTCTGCCCTACCGTCTTTTTTTTTCCTCCCGGGCACATACGCGCGCGCACACACACACAAACACACCATTCACCGAAAGCCAGACCATGCTAACAATAAGGTTTCAGATGGGTATAGAAGGTATGAACAAGGAGGATGGCAGTTCAGTGTCCTGTGCAGGAGGGATTGGGACATTAGTCAGCAAAAGGAGGACTTGAATTCTCTAGAAGCCATGTATACATAGCAAACATACTGTGTTTACCTCATTTGTTTTCTAAAGATCTGTTTATTCACACCTTACCAAAGAGTAGTAAAACTAACTTTTCCACATGAAAGAATGTTACTGAATATTTTCAAATTAGGGATGGCTTTGGAAGGTGCCAGTGGAGATGGTGGGGAGTTGGGAGGGCCCTGGGCAGGGTGCCCGTGAGGTGCGTGGCCTCCCCTGTTAGAGCCCGCTCTCAGGCCACAGGCCTCCCCAGGAGCCCGTGCTGAACGGCTGCCTCTGTGACTGGAGTGTATGTGCCCCTTCTCATTCAGTCTTGTCCCCTTATTTTCCATTCTCCCCACCCTTGGCACATATTCTCAACTCAAGTAATGAAAATGAATGGGAGAAATGGAGCCCAAACGTGCCCTCTCCTTCACAGACAGTTTTGGGGAAGTGCCTGCAGTGGATAGCATGCCCGGAACAATTTTTTGGCAACTTGAAATGCATTTATCCTTGACCTGGTAAATGCTGCCCTGCATGGCTGTATATAGGCCAAAAGTGGATTGTGTCCATTTGTCTCATCAAGTATGTGTGAGTTCATATATGTTATTTATGTGGTAGACTTGGTCAACTCCTACAGGAAGGGAGCTTTGTGATTCTTTTCGAAGAGTCGAAATAACAAAGAAGGCCCTTGACTTTCTCCATAGGGTTTTATAATAGGATGCTTTTGGCTACAAGTGATAGAAAATGCATTTCAAAATGACTTAAACCCTAAGGAAATTCGTTATTTTCTTACATAACAAGACGTTCTGAGATAGGGTGGTTGGCAAGCTGACTAATTCAGCAGCTCAGTGACCTGTGAAGAGCCAGCTTCTTTACCCCTTTCTGTTCTGCCGTCTTCTAGCCTGCAGTCTGCCCTGCTGGCCTTGAGACAGCTCCTGCAGTGCCAGCCATATAGTGGCAGGCAGTGGCCAGCAGATGAAGAGATCATCTCGTCTTGTGTGTCTTTACTTGAGTAGAGACCCCTTTTCTAACGATCCTCCAGCACACTTACATGTCTTTGACTAGGACTGGGCCACATGTCTCTTCTCAATCAGTTCCAGGGACAGAAATTTATAGTGTGTAGAGGAGTAGATGTTCAACAGATATTTGTTGGCTAGAAGAATGACAGGGGACTAGGATTATCTCCGCTGGTTTAGAATCCACTCCTGAGTTATATGGCAGAGGAGTGGACACTCAAACAAAATTTTGTGTCACAATCAACAGGGTGAGTGGCAGGATTAGGTCCCAGGATGGTTCTTTGCTTCAATCCCGTAAGCAGATGTGGAGGGAGAGGACTGGCAGTGAGAGCAGGGGACGGAGAGGGTCTGATGTCCGCTTTTACACTTCTTCTCTCCTGCCCTCTTTGCCTCTTCAGTTGTCCTCTTCATTCTCTTTTGGCTTCCTTACAAAAATGTTTTAATTGCTACCTTCATCCCATTATAGCAACTGACACTCAAGTGTATGTGTAATTTTAACTATACCACCCTATCACTGGAGTGAAATTTAGAAACCTATTTGAGTCTCCAGTTGCCTGGAGATTTCTTTCAACGGGAGTCCTTCTGGTGTATGTTTCCTGTTTCTGAGAACTCTCTTTAACTGTTGTTCATCCCCTTTCCACCTTACCACGCCCCCGAAACTAGCTCAGCCTCATCTGTACTTCAAGTGCCTGGCCGACAGTAACTTCTCATTAACATATGTTGAATTAAGTAATAAATCCACCTGGAAAAAGTTCACAGAACAAGCCCTCCTTTTTTTCTTTTTGTTGTCTGCAAGAGAAACACCACTCAGCACTTTTTTTTTTTGAGACAGAGTCTTACTATGTTGTCCAGGCTGGAGTGCAGTGGCGCGATCTCTCCTCACTGTACCCGCCACCTCCCAGGCTCAAGCGATTCTTGTGCCTCAGCCTCCTGAGTAGCTGGAATTACAGGTGCACGCCACCACGCCCAGCTAACTTTTTTTTGTATTTTTAGTAGAGACAGGGTTTCACTATGTTGGCCAGGCTGGTCTCGAACTCCTGACCTCAGGTGATCCGCCTGCCTTGGCCTCCCAAAGTGCTGGGATTATAGGCATGAGCCACCTCACTCAGCTGCACTCAGCACTTTTTTAAGGTCTTTGAGGAGAGTGGAAAACTAGTATTTCTTATTTTTCCTGAGTTTATCATTGTCCTTTGACTTCTCTTTGCTAAAATAATGGTAATCATGTCTCCTTGATGTTTAAAAGTGATCCAAAAGGTCACTATCTTCTAAATTTAAAAACAAAAACAAAAAGAGTTCCTTTCTCCTTCCATCCTGTGTCCCCTGCTTCACTACTTTTTGTAAAAAAAAATTTTCCAGCCCAGCGCAGTGGCTGGTGGATCACTTGAGGTCAGGAGTTCAAGACCAGCCTGGCTAACACGGTGAAACCTCATCTCTACTAAAAATACAAAACTTAGCCAGGTGGGGTGGCGCATACCTGTAATCCCAGCTGTTCAGGAGGCTGAGGTAGGAGAATTGCATGAACCCAGGAGGTGGAGGTTGCAGTGAGTTGAGATTGTGCCACTGCACTCCAGTGTGGGTAACAGAGCAATACTCCATCTCAAATAAATAAATAAATAAATAAATAAATTTTCTTTTCCTTAGGTTTGAAAGTTGCCTAGAGATCATTTTTTTCACCTTCTCAAATTTCCCTCAAAGAACTCTAACTAATAATAATCAAAAGGAGAAGCTGACTAAGAGGGTCTGCCAGGAGGCCTCTGGCCTGAGGATACAAATGTTAGCTGTTGGACAGGCAATGTCTGATTTTTATTAAAAGAATTGTATTTCCCTAAGGTGAAGTCCTGTAAACTTAATTTTTTATAGGTATAACTGTTTCTGGTGAGTCAGGCAATGATCTTATTTTCTAATTTCTGACGTAGATTTTAAAATGCTAGCTCTTCTCATGATGAAGACATTTGGTTTCTATTTCTTTTGAAATTAATCTTGCTCTTAATATCTGATTGAAAATGATGTATTTTAGGTCAGGCGTGGTGGCTGACACCTGTAATCTCAGCACTTTGGTAGGCTGAGGTGGGTGGATCACTTGAGGTCAGGCGTTTGAGACCAGCCTGGCCAACATGGTGAAACCTTGTCTCTACTAAAAATACAAAAATTAGCTGGGCATGGTGGCGCGCACCTGTAATCCCAGCTACTAGGGAGGCTGAAGCAGGAGAATCACTTGAATCTGGGAGACGAAGCCTGCAGTGAGCTGAGATCGTGCCACTGCACTCCAGCTGCGTGACAGGGTGAGACTCCATCTCAAAAAGAAAAAAAAAAAAGAAAAGAAAAAGAAAATGATGTAGTCTAGGTGGAAGGAACAATAAAGAAAATAAAACACATAGTTTTTAAATGTCCCTCATAAGAAAACCAAAACCCAGCATTTGTTGCTGCACCACTGCCCTAAGAAGTCTTCCCCAATTCTCCAACATAAGCAAGACAGTAAGTAACCGCACCACAGATCCAAATTCTCCCAGGCAACTTTCATCAAATCCGATATAAAGCACAGATAAGGAGTAGGAACTCCTGTGGAAGGCAATCATGAGGCGGAGCCCTTCTAATAACCTCAGAACCATAACAATGGTCAGAAGGAAAGGAAGCCTGCCTTAACAAGACCACTGGGAAAGTAGTCAGTAGTCTGTTGGGAAACAAGATCTGTGAGGAAGGCATTGAGATGACATGAACGTTCATAGGATGCTACAGGTGGGGCTCATGCCGGGCAGGTGATGCTGTGGAAGGCGGGGCTCCTCCTCAGTTGTGTCCCTACCCCTGGCACATACACCCTTAGGCTCTGACTGGAGTGGCCAGGTGCAGGTAACCTAGTGAGCATAAGTATCAGGATTTATAATCTAGAACACGCCAGCCTCATCCTCGATTTTTTTTTTTTTTTTGAAAAAGTAAAATGATACTTTTGCTGCTGTCTGATGGTAAAGATTGCACTGTTAGTGTATAATGCTACGAAAATGTACTTTCTAAAATACCACTTTAAAAAATTAGAGTTTTTAAAAAAAATTCAGAGTTTTTTTCCCAGGAGGCCATGGGCAGTTATGACAAGCCTCACATAAAGATTTGATGGTTGAAATCAAACCTAGACTGGGTTTTGAAGTTAGTTACTGAAAGGCTCATCTTACATTCCAGGGCCTTATCTCACTTTTTGTAGGCAAGAGTTACCAGTGGTTCCCACCTCCCTGGATTAGGGTGGTCCCTGGCTTTTATCTTTAGAGCCATCAGTTCCCTTGCTCTTCCTGAGCCAGCTTATTGCATCAGCTCTAAACACCCCTAGCTTGTTTCTTTCCCCTCGGTCTCCTGGTTCTGAAACCAGTCCGGGCTCAACCCTCAGACACCCTCTCTAACCCTCTCCTCTTCCTGAGCTCACCCAGTTCTGTGAAAGTTCATAGGAAAGTCCCCAGGTGCTCCTTACGACTCAACCTGGTGACACAGGAGGCTCTGATGGAACTGAGGTAGATTCCATGAGCTGCATGACCTGGGGCAGGTTCCTCTGCCTCAGTATCCTTATCTGTAAAGTGGGAGTAATGATGACACCTTTGTCACTGAGTCCTTATGACACTGTGTGGGGGTGTCTCGTTCCACAGCCTGGTGCATAGTAAGTGCTCAGGAAGGTACTGCTGACTTCTGTCATTATGATTGCTCCTGAGAATAACATCATAGGATTTTTAAGTGCTGATTTTGTCACAAGCCAAATAATAGGTCATACAGTTTTAGAGTTGAACCTTATAAGAGGAAACTATACAGAAAACTAACGTCGCATTTTATGTCTAAAAAGTTAATTTTATGCTGTTATTTGCAACATAAAAACGAAGTAATATTTGCAAGCCAGGAGGCCAACAAAATGCAGAAGTCACTTACGGTGACAAGTCAAGAGCTATCACCTACCACGAGTAAAGAGGAGTATTTGGAAATGAAAATAACTGAAAAGATGACAGTTTTAGCCATGAGTTTCCCAATGACTTGACAAAACGTGATGGTTTCATATTACCTGGTGGGGGATCCTGGTTTATAACGTTCACTGTGACTTTCTGAGAAAGAAGCAGCTGATTTTGAAAAGGAATACAGGTATTCCTCACTGTCTGAGCCCTCGCTATTAGAACTCAGAAATCAAGCAGATTTAGATGAATTTTCAATAAACCCCTAACCATCTGAGTTCTCACTACCTGCCATCCAAAACACAGGGACCAAACACATTTGGATAAGGCAGAGTCTCTCATGAACCAAACTCACCATCCGAACTGCCACCTAGGAACTGATAGATATGAATGGTGGGGAGTTCTTATAACTGATTTTCGTAATAAGAACTTGACTCATCCAAAGAAAGTAGTTAAAATATGTTTCAGTGTGGTCTTTTTAAGAATATATAGATGATTTGGCCGGGCGCGGTGGCTCAAGCCTGTAATCCCAGCACTTTGGGAGGCCGAGACGGGCAGATCACGAGGTCAGGAGATCGAGACCATCCTGGCTAACACGGTGAAACCCCGTCTCTACTAAAAAATACAAAAAACTAGCCGGGCGACGTGGCGGGTGCCTGTAGTCCCAGCTACTCAGGGGGCTGAGGCAAGAGAATGGTGTAAACCCAGGAGGCGGAGCTTGCAGTGAGCTGAGATCCAGCCACAGCACTCCAGCCTGGGCCGCAGAGCGAGACTCCGTCTCAAAAAAAAGAATATATAGATGATTTTAGAATGAATTCAGAAATAAAAATTACAGTGAAATATTTGCCTCAGATAGGATTCAAGATTGCAAGCAACAGAAGCTGACTGTGCTCGTTAAAGAGCCTGTTAAAGACTAGGAGTGGCTCACAGTGTCATAGGCTTGCTTGGAAACCAGCCATAGTCTGAGCTTCCAGAAACAGGCACCACCCCCAGAACTGTTCTAAGGAGGAAACCCCAGCGAGCGTGGGCTATGGTCTGCCCCAGTGTCACTTCTGCAATGGATTCTAAGGGAGTGCCACTTTGGACGGCCACCACCTGACTACTGCCCCTACTGGCCAGGGCTAGAGAAACAGAGAGACTCGGTAGAGCTATGCCTACTCCCTTCACTGTCACTAGCTCCTGAGGCCAACACTGGCATGAGTGCCACTGCAGACCAGGCCCTACCTGTAAAGAAGGCTGGGAAACAAGCTCTGGTGTCTCTCCTGGGAACACGGGATTCATAACGTTGGAAATTCTGCAAGTGTAGGAAGGCTGTTCAAAAGGCGTGAGCAGCCCCGCACAGAACAGGTACTTACCAGAATGGTGCTTTTCCATAGCTGTGAGGTGTAAGGTCAAGGCTTAGCTTGCTTTCTTCTCCCTCTTCTGCTTTTTTACTGAAAAAAGAGAAAATATTGGCATATCACTTGTTGTAAGGGAAAGTTTTGTCCTATGAGACTTTTGTTTCAGTTGTGTGGAATCTGCTTGTGTCTGAACTGGATTGCCATGTCAGAGGTGTTTTGTCAGCACAGGTCATAATCAAAAGCCACACAGTGTTTCTTTTTCCTCCGTTATTTTTCAGTCTCTCTCTCTCTCTCTCTTTCTCTTTCTCTCTGTCTCTCTCATGCACACACACATATGCACACACACACATGCAAACGCACTCACACAATGATGACTGTGTTGTCCAGAACCTCTCTCCCTGGAGCTCCTGGACAGCTGGGACATTTTACTTGTTAAGGTACAATATGTATCACAGACATTTAAGCCTAGCCTGGTGACCCACTCACTGTCACAACATTGTTTCCATGGGAAATTATGTTCTGACTTCTCAAGACAAAGCTTTAAAAAAATCTTTGTGTGGAGAGTGGTGCCTGTGATGATTGTAGTGACAGTTGTTATAATGTGGAGAAAACATTTCAACCAAACTTTGACCTCAAAGTGTTTATGTGACAAAGAAAACAAAACAAAGCAAAAAAAAAATAATACTTTTAACAGTAGAGAGCTTTATCTTATTGTTATCTGTATGGAGATCAGCAGCACCTTAAGTTTTAGCCTTCTCTGAAACCAGTTCATTCTAACTTTATAATGTTATTTATCTGCAGGTCCGTTCACTCGACCTCATCCAGCCTTATGGCGAATGGTTTTTGGTGAGTTTTCATTAGCAGTGTAAAATGATGTTCTATTTTTTAAATCTTTTTTTCTGTTCATCACTTTAAGACTTTTACTTGCTACTCTTAATAGTTAAAACTTTATTCTAGCTTTTTACTTTTTGATGTTCCTAATATACGTGGTTTCTTAAAATTACTTGACACAAAATGAAGTGTTGATGATGACTTAAATTCTCTTACACGTGGACTGTTTCAACTCCACGTGCCTCCTTATGTTGTTGTCTCTTAATGTACACAGGATTTGACTTAAGCAAATATCTCTTGTTTTCCTTTGTGTGTTTTCGTATTGCTTTTTACTAGTGCAAGCCCAAGTACCTACTATGAGCACATTTGTCTTGTGAGCATCTGGGAGGGAACGAAAACAAAGCAATTCAGTTTCTTCAGTGTTACGAATGAGAGAGAACTCGGAAAGAGAAAGACTTCTGACAAAGAACCCTAATTTGAACTAAGGGTTACAAATAAGCATATAAATATTGGATGTCTTATTTTTACTTGATTTTATAGTCTAAATAGTGAAATCACCTAAATGGATTTAAAATGAATCTTCAGAACTTCGGATATTGGCTTCATCTGGCCTAAATAAGTCACCAAATGAATCATTTTAGGTTTGGTAAATGTAATCTTATGTAAAAATGTACAAGAACTCTAAGAAATTGCTATTTTGCTAAAGGCTGCCTATTATTCTTTCAGCCTTCAGAGCTTCTAGGTAACTCTTAGTCTCTTTGAACTGATTGGTGAGCTTTTCACTCAGCAGCCATTCACTGAGTGTGCTGTATAACAGGTGCTGCTCTGGGCCCTGAAGCCACCAGGGAAGACCAGACAGACAGGAGCCTGCCCTCAAGGAGCTGCCCTTCCACTTGGAGACAGGACAGTTAGTAAACAAACTATTACACAAATCAGTAATCAAAAAATGTCAACTATCTGAAGTTATTAGGAAGCTAGTTAAGACCGGGGGAGGTGACAGGAGCTGGTGTCTGCTTTAGCTTGAGGAGTGATGGGAGGCCTGAGGGAGTGATGCTGAGTCTGAAACTGTCATACAAAGAAGGATCCAAGCCTGCAAAGATTCTGGGGGAGGAGAGCATCCCAGGCGAAGGGAAAAGCTGCTAAAATAGCCCACAGCTAGAAACCGCTTCCAGGCCAGTGTGGCCCAAGCATAGTGAGCCCTGGGAGAAGAGTAGGAGAGAGGTCAGAGAGTCATCGGGCACAGATGTAATCATGGGGACTGTGGGCCAGGTAAAGAGCAGGGCATGAAGGGCAGGGGGAAATCACGGGAGGGTTTTTCCCAGAGTGACCTGATTCCATTTACGTTTTCAAAAAGATAGTCCTGGCTATAATATACATACCTCCCATTGATTTAATAGTGCTGTTTGAAGTTAAAAGTTATTTTCAGCTAGTTGGACACATCTGAATTCTTCCTATTTCAAATGATCTATGGTAGGTAATAAGCAGTTTTATTTCCTTCCTGAGAGCCTTTTGGGAGCATGGAGCCCTTTGATAATCCGATGAGACCTATAGATAGACCCATTCCCTATGTGTGCACCCGTGGACATTCACCATGCACAGTTCTGCGTATAGTGTCCAGGGCTTCACAGACCTCGAAGCCCAACCGAGAACTCCAGATTGAGAATCCCTGCACCACAGATTCTTTCTGTCTTAATGTAATTATTCAAGAGGATCATAATTATTAAAAAGTGTAGTGGGGGGCATTTGTGGTGAAAATCAGTAAAAAATGGGTGGTGCATAAGAGCAAACTGAAGGCAATTCTCATATCGACTTGCCTAAAAATGTGCATTCCCTGGGCCCTAGGATGCACAATTATGGGCTGGCCACATACCATCCGGGCCTCCTTTGAGCTCCCTGAGGCCTGGAGAGGGGTGGCCATTGGAAGGCCTGGCACTATAGCGCTTGCAGTGGATTTCATTCCAGCCACGGACGTGCTCTCCTCTGGAGTGGCTCACTGGAGATTAGCGCTGAGCCAAGTTTGGATGGACACTGTGATCCAAGGTCATTTGTATCACGGTCTCTAAATGTCCCACATAAACATTTTAATTCCAATGGGTTCAAGAGAAAGAAAAACCACAAAACCCCAGGTGATGGTTTCTGAAATCTCTCTAAAATGTATTGGACAGGCTTTTGCCTTCTAAAAGTGCATTGTTAACATTTCTTTTTTAAATTACACATAGTGATTATTAGGATAGCAATTATGAGATGACAGAACAATAAAATAATGCTTACAAGGGCTAATGTGGAGTGTAAGTCTCAAATAAGTGACCCTGGGCCACCTCTTGAACCTTACACCAGTAGTTCTGTCCACACACAGCCTTGCCCCCTCCAGTCCACTTAGTTGGCTTTTTAAAATGTTACCTAGATCATCTTATTTCCCCACTTAACTTACAATCAAATCTGAAACGTTGTCCGTGGCCTTTAAGCCTTTAAGCCCTGACTGTCACTTCAGGGTCACCTTGCTCCGTTCACCTCTCTGCTAGTGCTCTAGGCACATATTGGGTCCTAGACATTTCTCTTTTCAGAAACCGACCTGCACACCGTTCTCTACCTGAATGTCGCGTGCGATCCTCACACTCACCCCACACACCTTTTGCCTCGCGGTCCTTCAAGTCTCAATCTAAGTTAGCATCAGTTTCTCAGAGATAGTTTTATTGACCCCTCTCAATCTGAATTAGGACTGTGTATCAGACTATCTCATCAAAGGAAATCCCAGATTATAAGAGGAGTCTTAACAGGCTGTGCTGCAATCTTAGTGTCTGGTTTTGGCAATGCCATTCGAGTCTAATGTGTAACGTGTGTGTCTGACTATTGGATCTCTTCTAAACTTCAGCATGTTTTTGTTTCTCTCAGGACTCAGTGTGCTCTACTTCCTGTTCCTGGTATTCCTACTCTTCCTGAATTTCGAGCAGGTTAAATCTCTCATGTATTGGCTAGATCCAAATCTTCGATATGCCACAAGGGAAGCAGATGTCATGGTATGTACTTGTCAGCGGCCCCTTGGAGAAACTGGTAGATTCTTTCTTGGGTGTAAGAGGTGGTAGACTTGACATTTTGAATTGTTTCTTCTCTATATTTCCTGTGTAGTTACCTAGAAACCAGGTCTCTGGGAGGGTTGTTGAGTTGCATGGTTGTCCACAGGTGATAGAGTCCAGGGAAAGGAAATCCTCTCATTACGCAAAGGGGTCTGTGAGGAACAATACACACCTTATCGTCAGACAGCCTTGGGCGTGAATTCTGCCTCTGTTACTTGGTAGTTGTGGGACTTTGGGCAAAGTACTTGTTAGATTATTCCATTTTTTTGTAAGTTGAAATAGTAATACTTACTTGGGGGTTATTGTGAAGTGAACAAAGTAGTATTATCTGTGAGGCCTACTGCGAGGTCTGCCATGGTGCCCCCAACACCCCAGGCTCTGGGTCACGGCGGCTGCCCCTGCACCCGTCAGCGTCACCCTCAGCACCTGCACTCTCTGGCTCTGATGCCTTGGTCCTGCCCCACTGCTTGCCACAGAGAGGCCAGTTGTAATGATTTAGGCTATTTCATTTGTTACTATTATTTTTATTAAACCATACAAAAAAATTTTATTCTTGGCTAAAACGACTCTATTTTGGCTTTTGCTGAAGAGACTAATTATATGGGAAAAACCAATATTTTTCTCTTCACTGACAGTGAATGCTTCTGTGACCAGATGTGTGGGGTTTTCCCACACCAAGCAATTCTCCAACTTTCCTGACACCTGGAGTTAGCATCAGATCCCACTAGTTAAGGGCCCGTCCCATACGACTGCCCACATTTCAGATGCCATTCGCAAGTCCAGGCTGTCATCTGTGCTTCTGACCAATCAGCTACAAATCAGGGGTTCCCACAATATCCTCCTTGTGC
Source organism: Piliocolobus tephrosceles (assembly GCF_002776525.5). Taxonomy (NCBI): domain Eukaryota; kingdom Metazoa; phylum Chordata; class Mammalia; order Primates; family Cercopithecidae; genus Piliocolobus; species Piliocolobus tephrosceles. The sequence goes on from NC_045440.1 coordinate 97,059,975, forward strand.
ATGATCATTTGCTATGATGACTCACAGAACTCAGGGAAATATTTAAGTTTGCCAGCTTATTGTAAAGGACATGATACGGGATACAGGCGAACGGCCAGATGGAGAGGTACCTAGGGCGAGGTCCAGCAGAGTCCTGAGGGCAGAAGCTTCTGTCTCTGTGGTGTTGGGGTACACCACCCTCCCAGCATGTGGATGTGTTCACTAACCTGGAAACTCTGAACCTGAGAGTTCAGAGATTTTTATGGAGACTATCACATAGGCTTGAACTTTTTTTTTTTTTTTTTGAGACAGAGTCTCACTCTGTTGCCTAGGCTGGAGTGCAGTGGCACAATCTCGGCTCACTGCAGCCTCTGTCTCCCAGGTTCAAGCAATTTTCCTGCCTCAGCCTCCCAAATAGCTAGGATTACAGGCACCTGCTACTACACCCGGCTAACTTTTGTATTTTTAGTAGAGACGGTGGTCTCACCATGTTGGACAGACTGGTCTCAAACTCCTGACCCCAAATGGTCTGCCTGCCTCGGCCTCCCAGAATGCAGGGATTACAGGCATAAGCCACCATACTTGGCCTTTTTTTTTTTCTGTTTTGAGATGGCGCCTCACTCTGTCGTCCAGGCTGGAGCACAGTGGCATGATCTCAGCTCACCGCAACCTTGGCCTCCCAGGTTCAAAGGATTCTCCTGCCTCAGCCACCTGAGGAACTAGGATTACAGGCATGTGCCACCACACTTGGCTGATTTTGTATTTTTAGTAGAGACAGAGTTTTAACATGTTGGCCAGGCTGGTCTCGAACTCCTGACCTCAAGTGATCAACCCATCTCAGCCTCCCAAAGTGCTGAAATTACAGGCGTGAGCCACCACACCCAGCCCATGATGAATTTTTATTTTTTTATTTTATTGTTTTATTTTTTAAAGACGGAGTCTCGCTCTGTCCCCCAGGCTGGAATGTAGTGGCACAATCTCGGCTCACTGTAACCTCCACCTCCCTGGTTCAAGCAATTCTCCTGCCTCAGCCTCCCAAATAGCTGGGACCACAGGCACCCACCACTACACCCAGCAAATTTTTGTATTTTTAGTAGAGACAGGGTTTCACCATGTTGGCCAGGCTGGTCTCAAACTCCTGAACTCAGGTGATTTGCCCTCCCAAAGTGCTGGGATTACAGGCATGAGCCACTGCACTCAGCCCCCCATGATCAATTTTTAACTCAATCTCCAGTCTTGCTCTCCTTCCCGGAAGATGGAGGGTGGGACTGAAAGTTCTAGGCTTCTAATCATGGTTTGGTCTTTCTGATAACCAGCCCCCACCCAGGAACTTACCAAGTCACCTCATTAGAACAAAAGATGCTCCTATCACCCAGGAAACTCCAAGGGATTAGGAACTCTGTGTCAGTAACTGGGGTCAAAGAATAGATATTAGAACAAAAGATGCACCTGGCACCCCTATTGGTCAGGAAAATTGCAAGGGTTTCAGGAGCTCTGGGCCAGGAACTGGGGACAAGGACCAAATTATTTATTTATTATGAATCACAACATCACACTATTTTATATAATAATACGTTGATTTCCAATGTTTTTTAATCCCAACATTTGGTACAGGTTGATTCTTTTCTGAAAAGGAGAACAGGAATTTGGGCCATAGATGGGCTTGCTTTGACAAACAAGAAGTAATACAAAGGGACTTAATAAAAGGTCCAAGAAATAATCATTCCTCCATAGTGACACTGGTGAAATCCTTCTTAGAGTGGTATTTAAAGATTGTTATCTGTAAATTTTTTAAGAGATATGCTTAAAGCTAAAATAAGAATGCCAGAAATTATTTATCAGTCTCAGGGGAGAAAGTCTGTTTTGGAATTTTTTTACTCTAAGGGAGAGAATGGCAGAGGTTGACTAAGATCTTAGCCTATCATGATGATGATAATGCAGATGACGGTTATGAGGATAATGGCAGTTATTTATTATGAATTGTCTATTTGTCAGACACTGTGCAGGGCACTTTATATTCTACGTAAGCCTCATGCATGCATGCTAGATGTTCATATCACCATTTTACAGAGGAGGAGATGGAAGCTTAAAATGCAGTATCTTTCTGAAAACACAAGCTGATGGATCTCTCTGGCGTCAAAATCTGTACTTTCCATTTGGAGTGTGCTTCCAGTATATAGTCATAAAAATAAGTGCTTTGATGCTCACAGGAGCCTTAGGAAATAGAAACTGGGAGAAAGATCCCAAATGTAATATTTTCCTAAACATCTTGCATTTTTGAGCAAAAGTGGTCACATTGCAAAGTAAACTGACTTGCAGGTGGATGTGCTTGTGTGCTTCTGTTGATCCAGTTCTCACAGCCAGTAGGAGGAGATTGAATCGAATCATAATGCTCTTGACACCTGGCTTTCTTAGGAATTTGATCTCACAGAGACATCCAGATGTCACAGTTACAGCCCCCAAGTAGCTGAACCTGGCTTTTAAACTCTATTTTTCAAGTATTAGCTAAATCTTTCTTGCCAAAGTAAAGCACGAGGCTGTGTTCAGCTTGTAGAGTTCTAACTGGTGCTAAAACAGCCTCATCTTCTCCATCTCTAATCCCATCCCTTTATACTTCTTTAAAGTTGTCTTTTGCAATTCTAAGGACCTATTCATTAGTGGTTCCTTTATGCAAGACAGATCTATAATTCCTGGCTTGCCCGAGTCCCTAGTCTCTCCACTCCTTTATGCTGCTACCCATTCCTAATCTTGATAGACCATGGTCCATGCCTGGTATCATACATTGAGACTCAGATTTCATTTTCTCTTAGAATCAATATTATAAATTAATATTATAAAATATTATATAATATAAATATTATAAATATTCATAAAATATTATAAATATAAATATTTATAAATATTATAAATCCCTTAGAATTAATATTATAATATTATAAATATTGTAAATTGGATCACTGAAATCCCATTAGAGGCAGTTTGTTTGTGTAATTGAAAACTTGCTGCATTTTAAAATATTGATTCTATTCAAAAATATGTCTTTAAATTTCAGACAAGTTTGTAGACTGGGTTGTCTTGAAGCAGCAGTCTTTGGCGAATTAATGCTGACCCCGCTTTTCTTCTTCGTAAGACACCATCCCATGCTGGAGGGAGTGGGGGAGAGGGTGGGCATGCTCCCTGTCCTCTTGGAGCTTGGAGTCTACAAGAAGGCAAATTAAACCAATAATTGTTGGCTATTGAACCCTAAGACAATTTCAACAGCTTTTTAGAATTTTATTATGAAAAATTTAAAACCTATGCAAGAGTAGAGAGAATCTATAACCTCATGTACCCATCACCCAGTGTCAGTATTATTGACACAGGCCCAAACTTATTTTACCTTTTCAGTCCACATCCTGGATTATTTTGAAACAGTTCTCAGAAATTAAACCTAAAATAGATGGGCTTTTCTTTTTTTTTTTTTTTTTTAGCATAACCACTGAACAGTGAACAGTACGCAGTGAGTGTTCACATTTCTGCAGTTGCTTTGTAAATGTTCTGTACAGTTGATTTATTCAAAATAGGATCCAGACAAGGTTTACACATTGCAGTTGATGTGTCTTTTAAATCCCTTTTCATCTGTAATTCCCCCTCATCATTTCCTGAAAGTTTATTTGTCAAAGAAACCACATTGCTTTATTCTATAGGGTTTTTCACATCTGGATTTTGCAGCTGCATTTGCAGTATCATCATTTAACATGTTCTTTTTGTCCCCCTGTATCTTCTATAAAGTAGAACTCAGGTGTAGGGACTGGATGAGATTCTAGATTCCAGATCAGTTTTTACAGTGGGACTGCTTCATAGCTGGTGCTGCGTATCACACTAGGAGGCACACAGTGTCTGGTGGTCTCTCTTTTTATAATGTTAAGGTTGGTCATGGCTTTGCGAGGTCAACATCAATTTTAAGATGCACCATCAATTATAGGTATGACTTTTTGGAGGAGAAAAAAAGAAGCCTTGGGCTGGGCGTGGTGGCTCATGCCTGTAATCACAGCACTTTGGGAGGCTCAGGTGGGCGGATCACAAGCTCAGGAGTTTGAGACCAGCCTGGTGTTTGAGACCATGTTTGAGACCAACATGGTGAAACCCTGTCTCTACTAAAAATACAAAAATTAGCCGGGTATGGTGGCATGCGCCTGTAATCCCAGCTCCTCGGGAGGCTGAGACAGGGGAATCATTTGAACCCGGGAGGCGGAGGTTGCAGTGAGCTGAGATTGCGCCACTGCACTCCAGCCTAGGCAACAGGGTGAGACTCTGTCTCAAAAAAAGAAAAAGAAAAAAAGAAAACAGAAAAAGAAACCTTACACTGAAAGTGCTACACATTGTAATATATTGAAATAGTCACCCTAATTCTCAAAACAATACAGTGTGAAAAAGGTATGTCATAGATTCAAGGAAGCACAATCATTACAAAGGGGACAGCCTAGGCAGAGGCCCTGACTCGGGGCGTGGGGGCCGGGACCAGTCTGGTACAGAAGGAGTGTAGGGATCACAAGGCAGAGGGCCCTGCCTGAGGCTAAGGAGGCGGCCAGGGCTGAGCCAGCTGGGATGAGGAGTTTGGGTTATTCTAAATGTACGAAAAGGCCATGCAAGGTTTATAAGCAGAGGAGCTACATGACCTGTGTTGATGTTTTAGGAGGTCAATCAATAATACCTCCATTTCTAGTGGAGTTTGGAAACAGAAACAAGAGTTCAAAATCTCAGCTGATTTCTTCCTGTAAAAGCGCAGTGGAGCAGATGGCTTTAGACCTGGGCTGAATTAAGCAAGCCTGTCTTCCCCTCGCCCATTAGACAACCACAAGCTTCTTCTACAAAGCAGGGCCTGACCCACAAAAGTTGCTGCATGGCTGGGGGAGCTGATGAGAACCTGTGCTGTCTGTAGACACGTAATTTCCAAAGAGGATCCAAAAGAGGTTGGATCTCTTTCTTCTTCCAAAGTCAGCAACTGCCCCAGAGAGGAGTGAACAGATAGTTGGGCTGGAGACCCGGCGTGTACAGTAGTGGAGATCCTTCTGCATTGGGATGGGCATGCTACCCAACCCCTTTCTCCCCGCCCTCCTGCCCCAGACACCCTTACACACCTGCATGCACATTCCATGATCTGATGATTATTTTCAAGATCTCTCTGTAGTCTGAAGCTGGATGTGAATGCCCAGGTGCTTATTATAGCATCATCTATACTTTGTTATATGCCTGACACATTCCACCGTTTTCGAAAGCTGTTATTACGGAAGTCTAAACAAGAAATAATAGTGGCAGTGAGATGGATAAAAGAACAACCTGGGGAGGTAAAATGAATAGGACTTGGTATTTGGTTAGGTGTCCAGCAAGCGAGGCAGAGGGTGGGGTTGCCAAGATCAGCCTAGGACCAGTTGGGAGGTCAGCAGAATCTGTCTTTACCCATCTTTTGCTCACAGACATTGTCCACTTGGCCCCCATTCCAGGCTTCAGCTCTCAGCTGTCTTTAGTTAAAGCCTGTTCCTCCTGGTTCCCAGGGTTCTGCCTGCACGCAGCTCTCTGGCTGCTTTAAACTGCGGTGCCCTGTGGCCCTTCCAGGACCAGGACCTCGGGTCTTACGATGGGGATAACTGGCAAATCTGTTCATTACTAACTATACTGCAAATAGATGGATTGGTCTTTATGATTTTTAAAGTGCCTTCCCACATGTCAAAGCGTAGAAATACTTAATAGAGTATAAAGGCCTCCAGAATTATCTGCAAGCTGTGATTACTTTTAGAGTAGCCTTCTAAAAACAGATCTTATCCCTTCCTTATCTAACCCTACACAGTGTATTCCAGAGTAAAGAAGAGGTGGGGTGGTTGAGACATTTGAGTTGATGGGATGTGGCCATGCTCCTTAACCTAATATATAACCTGCTTCAGCCTAAGGGCATGTCCCTCTGTCAGCCTGCGATTCTCTGTGACAAGAATGTGCTGTTCCAGAGTCCGGGAAGAGAATTTTCATCTTATTGCAGGGCAGTTTGTTTTTTTTTAAGCCTTATCTTGACTCATCCGTATTGAATTTTATCCTCCTTTCTCCAGATTTCCCATTTACACAGCATAATCTCACATCATACTAGTTCTCAAAAAATAGAATTCTTAAAAATGTTTGTTCAGCTTTGCAAGTTGAAACGCATTTTATCTGAGAAGGAAATCTGATGTGTGGTGGGTTTCAGAAGAAACAGGGAAGCTCTTTTGCTCTCAGAAAGTATTTCTGGAATTTGAAACTATTATAGTGTATAGGAATTTTTTTCAGCTGGCTGATAATAGGGGGTGAATATTTGCCAACTCTTACTACTGCCTATCAAATTAATTTTGGGAAGAAAGGATGTGAAATGTAGAGATTCCCGATAAATGTTATATTATCATATTGTCATGCAGTCATATGATAAGATATTAAATTACTTAGAAATATGTATAATCAAAAACAAAGATACTAGAAATGGAACCAAAATTCTTAAAAGCTTTGTAATTTTTAATATTTAAATTATGTAGTATCTGGTATATTTTGGGGGAGGGGAGTTCTCTGTTCTTTTAATTACTGAAGTTGGGTGCTTTTCTTCTTTTTTCTAGCATAACTATTTAAGGCTTTACATTTTCCTCTAAAGTTCAATTTTTACATGGTGTATTTTTATTATCATTATGGCACATTAAAAACATTATATTATGATTTCTTCTTTAATCCATGATATTTAGAAATGTGTGTTTAAATTTCCAAATCTATTGGGAATCTTGTATTTGTGCTTTAGTTACTGGCTTTAATATTGTTGCCTGGTGGTCAGATGACATGATCTATGTCATACCACTTCTTTAGGATATGTTGAGCCTTTGTAAAATTATTTTGCTTCTCATTTTAATGCAGCTTTTGCAATTCACAGCAAAGCAGTTTTGATTTATAAACTCAAATACTTGTCTATTTTCCCTCAAGACCCTTAAGTTATTAAAACTTTCTGTTTTTTTTACTGAGCAGGACTTATTAGTTGTCAAGGTCATATCTGTTCTTTTCATTTACCGGCAGAATCCTGGAAGCAAGTTGGTTTCTAGAGTTTCACTAATTATTCACTTTTTTTATTTTAAATAGGAGTATGCTGTGAACTGCCATGTGATCACCTGGGAGAGGATTATCAGCCACTTTGATATATTTGCATTTGGACATTTCTGGGGCTGGGCCATGAAGGCCTTGCTGATCCGTAGTTACGGTCTCTGCTGGACAATCAGTATTACCTGGGAGCTGACTGAGGTAAGAGGGAGGGCATTGGGGGTTCCCCAGACTGTGCCATGTGTGTAGTTTATATATAGGAAAAAGTATGTCCGTTAACAGTCAGTTAATCCATTCTCCAGCCCCTGTGGTACAAAACGTATTTAAACCATCCCATAAGAATATTTTATACTTCTGTTTAAAAAACAAGCAAATATTTTTTAAAAACCTCCTTGTTAACTTAATAAAGTGTACCTCGGTCCTGCAAGTGTTAAAGAGAAACAAATGAAACAAAGCTAAAGAATGAAGTTAAAATTCCAAGTAAAACAAACAAATGGGAATGAGGAGATCTGCTTAGAATTCAATAGATCAGTTGACCTACTAACTAGCTTCCAGTTTGAGATAATAGAATTGTGTGTTCAAGTACTATAAGAGCATCCAGGGTGTTTGGTAGCTGCAAAATGGATTCTAAATGTTAGCTCTAATATGTCAGTAATCAAAAGTTTGTTGCATTTACTTAATAAAAGAATTATAGTCTTGAAAAACTATTAGCAAAATGAAATTTTGGGAACTACCTCATTATTGTTCTGTTATTCTTAATCATTCCCAGTGAACAGCATTTGGCCACATACATAGTATGCTTCTCCATGCTCATCATTGTCCTGACCCTAACTTAGAGACGTGTGCCAACTAGATGTGGCTTCTGTTAGTGTGCCTCTCACTGTTCTGGAGGCCAGAAGTCCAAGATCAAGGCGTTGGCAGGACTGGTTCCCCCTGGGGCCTTTTGGAGCATTTGTTCCAGGTTCCTCCTCTATCTTTGTGGTTTGCTGGCAGTTGTGGTCCCTGGGCTTGTTGATGCATGGCCCCTTCGTGGTCACGTGGCGTTCTCCCTGTGCATGTCTGAGGCTTCATGGTGTTCTTTTTTTTTTTTTTTTTGAGATGGAGTCTCGCTCTGTCGCCCAGACTGGAGTGCAGTGGCGCGATCTCAGCTCACTGCAACCTCCGCCTCCCAGAGGGTTCAAGCAACCTCTGCCTCAGCCTCCCGAGTACCTCCCGAGGACTACAGGCACGTGCCACTACACCCAGCTAATTTTTTGTATTTTTAGTAGAGACAGGGTTTCACCATGTTAGCCAGGATGGTCTCAATCTCCAGTCCTCATGATCTGCCTGCCTCAGCCTCCCAAAGTGCTGGGATTACAGGCGTGAGCCACTGTGCTCAGTCCCATGTGTTCTTTTTCATAAGGACACACGAGCATTCGCCTTTATAAGGACACAGGTCATATTGGATTAGCAGCTCACTGTACTCCCTATAACCTCATCTTAACAAAGTACTTCTCCAATGACTCTGTCTCCAAATAAGCTCAAATTCTGAGGTATTGGAGGTTAGGGCTTCAACATTGGAGTTTTAAGAGGACACAACTCAACCGATCCATAATAGTGCCCAACACTTTACATATGCCTTCTAAGTCCTCACAACAAACCGGGAAAGGCGGTGTATACAGATTCCCACTGTGCAGGTGGGGGAGCTGGAGCGCACTGCCTTGCTTCCTTAGGTGAGCCAGGATTGGATTCCAGATGTGAAGCCCACATTCCTGCCCTTACACCACATTCCGCCTCTGAATTCCAAGCGTCTTTGGAACCCGGCTGCTGCATGGGCTTGTGTCAGGCACTTGGCCCTTGTCGGCCTCACTTGCTTCCCCCTTGCACTGCAGACTGGGCATCTGCTGTACCTTCTTTCCCTACTTCCCAGTGCCTGTGGTCGCCAGGCCCTATAGATTTCTGTAGAGTCTTCTAAGCACCCAGTAATCCACTGACGTCTCTTCAGACCTCTGCTTCCACTTGTCTCTAATCCACGGTCATCTCTGTCTGAATTGCTTGTCTCTTTACTATTTATTGCCAAATGATCCTCTTTAGACTCCACCAGACCAAGGCTCTTTCCTCCTCAGAGCTCTTTAGTGTTTGTCATTACTCTTTTTTGAGACGGAGTCTTACTTTGTTACCCAGACTGGAGTGCAGTGGTGCGATCTCGGCTCACTGCAACCTCCACCTCCCGGGCTCAAGCGATTCTCTTGCCTCAACCTCCCAAGTAGCTGGGATTATAGGCGTGTGCCACCACACCCAGCTAATTTTTTATTTTTAGTAGAGATGGGGTTTCATCATGTTGGCCAGGCTGGTCTCTTAACTCCTGACCTCAAGTGATCCGCCTGCCTCAGGCTCCCAAAGTGCTGGGATTACAGGTGTGAGCCACCATGCCAGGCCTCCATTACTCTTAAAATAGAATCCAAACTTCCATCCCTGCCTACGAGGCTCCAGGTTCACCGGCCCCTGCCTGCAGCCTCAGCCTCATCATGCCTCATTTTTGCTCTTGGTGCTGCAGCCGCCTCTGATGTCTTCCCTGCCGCAGAGTCCTCCCCACTGCTCTTCCCTCTCTTCTCGCCCTTCACCTGCTAACAAGCTGTCTCCAGAGCTCAGCTCCAGAAGGCTTTCCCTGCCCCTCCAGTAACTGTGCTCCATCTTCATACAGCTGGAAACAGAACACCTCGCCACTGTCCTTTGAAATGCACCTCACATGTTAGACACTCGATAAGTGTCTCTTCTGCTAAACCTTGTGCCTCAAGAGGGCAGGACCCATGCCTGTGTATTCCCAGACCCAAGAACTTTGCCTTCTACACGGCAGATGCTCCACAAATCTGTAGTGAATGAAGGAATGCAGCCCCCTCCTCCTTGGGCTTGGGTCTGTCGGGGGCCCATCTCACCCCCAGAACCTGGTACCTTCAAGGAAAGTTCCTTAGGCTGAAGGATGCCCTCCACATCCCACTTTCTCTTGCATAGTTTTCTTTCAGCAAATATGTGTCATGGACTTCTGCTGAAGTTTCTCTCTTCTCTAAGGACAAGAGTTAAGATTCCATCTCATGGCTTGGAACCTGGGAATACACTTCAAGGGTAGTACCAGGCCCCCAGGGTTAAGAATGCAGCCACAAGCCATCACACACAGCAGCTACTCTGTAGCTTCTTGACAGCAGGTTCATTAAGAACAAAAAATTCCTCATATTTATAATTTGTTTATAGCTTATAAAATGCTTTCATAAATACTGTTTTATCTTTGCAGTATTTATTATATTGCTTCAAAGGTTTATAATTACAGGCTTGTCTCTTTCCAGAGAACTCCCAAGCATTGTCCTAATAATTTCACCTCCTTACATTGGACCTTCACACAGCAGGGCATGCTGTTCTGAACACAGCAGATACGTCCTTTGTTTTGGACAAATTGATTTCCAGAGGACTTCTGTTCCACCCTTGATCTTACTGTTTCCCTTTCCTGGAATGCCCACATCTTCATCTCCATCTCATGAAATCAGTCATTCTTGTCCTTCATGTTCCCACTCCAATATGTCTTTCTTGCAGAAGCTCTCTCCAGGAAAGTTCCAGAGGCCAAAGAAACCTTCAGCCTCAGTCAGAATGCATGTTTTTTCCACCATACTCCATTTATGTCACCACTGTAACACTTTCCTCAGTCTATCATATTTTGTGGTTCTGTTTATCTGGATAAACATCTGATCCCAGCACTTTGGGAGGCCGAGGCAGGCAGATCATGAGGTCAGGAGTTTGAGACCAGCCTGGGTAACATAGTGAAACTCTGGCTCAACTAAAAATACAAAAATTAGTGGGCGTAGTGGTGTGTGCCTATAATCCCAGCTACTTGGGAGGCTGAGGTAGGAGAATTGCTTGAACCTGGTAGGCAGAGGTTGCAGTGAGCCGAGATCACAGCACTGCACTCCAGCCAGGGCAACAGAGCAAGACTCTGTCTCAGAAAAAAAAACCAAAAATATAACATCTGACTCCTCCCCTTGAAATCAAGACCCTTGACTTTCTTTTCTCTCACCACCTTGCACATCAATGGGCACTTAATAAAAGATTGTCATTATTGTGAATCAGTTGATGTGAGATTTCCTATTAAACTGTCATGCTTCCTACGTCGTGTCATCAAGAGCTAACTGTTCTTTTACAACTTACTCAGTGTTTTACCTAAATATCTAGGGGATATTTTTGAAATGCACAACTTGAATTCTCAAGCTGCTAATTTTGAGAATTATGACAATGCTTTGTTGTCAGGGTTGGAAACTTTTCTCCTTTTAACCTCCCAGATTCTTGTCATGTTGTCGTTAGCCAAGATAATTAAGTGGTAGTATTTTTCAGGAGAGACCATCCTTTCTTTAAAGCCCTGTGTCAAAAAGAGAAGAGCTGTTTGGATATGTGCTGTTTGTTTGCAAGCCATCTGCAATATAAAAAATAAGAAACAGATTGCAGAACCTGTTACTGTTGGTTATTTTCTATACATTAGGAAAAAATGAAATGTCAACGACTTCTTCTGAAATAATGTATTATTAAAAAGGAAATGTATCTATCTGCATGGTAACCCAGTTTTGTTTATTATTTCAACCATGGGTTCTTGTGTTTCTCAGCTCTTCTTCATGCATCTCCTCCCCAATTTTGCCGAGTGCTGGTGGGATCAAGTGATTCTGGACATCCTGTTGTGCAATGGCGGTGGTATTTGGCTGGGCATGGTCGTTTGCCGGTTTTTAGAGATGAGGACTTACCACTGGGCAAGCTTCAAGTGAGTTGCCTTCTTTTTGGATATTAGTCACAGTTTTTCATGACATATATTTAATTGTTTTGGTAGGAATCCATTTTAGTATGGTCTTTGATGATAAGGAATAAATTCCATGTTAATAACTGAAACTCATAAATGATTATAAACCTGATTTCAAGCATTTGTTCAGAAAATGCTCAAACATTTATGATTTTCTCTTTCTCACCCTGTGTATTCAGGGGGTCCTAACACCATCCTCTTAATTCAAAAGATTTCTCAAATCTACCCCCTCTTTTTTATCCCAACTGCCTCAGCCGTCATTCAGACCCCTATCCCTGGATCAATTCGTCTGTTTCCAGGTTAAGTCCTCCAGTCCTTCCCACAGCATTGCTTGAGTGATCTTTTTGAAAACATCAGATTCATGATGTCATTCCCCTGTGATGGCTTCTCATGGTCTTTGGTTATGGTCAATACATCCATTGCCCCAATAGGGAGATCCTTTCTCTATACCCTCCCAGGCACCCGAGGGTCTGTTTGTGCACATGCTCCCCTCTCTTCACCTGAGACTTGGCCTGTGTACCCATAGGCCAGCCTGATCATCCTTTTCTTCGCTGACTCAGCTCACTTGCCACCCAGGAAGTTCTCTGACTAGTTTTAAGTTGCACGCCCCACTGTGCTTCCAGTGGAAGACAGTCACACTGCTGGCATTGCTTTATCCTGCTTTGTTAAACTTGCTTCTCAGTTTGCAGCAGGAATCATGCCATTGATAAGGAAGAATAATGGTAGTGATAATGAAAGCTGTGGTTGCTTCAATTGTGTTTAAAACTTTGTTTACTTTATATAACAAAATAGCATTTTCCCCCATCATTAAATATTCTTCTAAAACATGATTTTAAAGGGTTTCTTTGTACTTCAACATATGGATATACCATGTAGTATTTAACCAGTTCCATTTTATGGGCCTTGAGTTGTTTCAAAGTTTTGCTTTTATAAAGAAGACTGGAGTGATCATTCTTGGACATATATCTTAGTGTGCATCGTCTTGTTTTTTTTTTGGTAAATAAATTCTTAGAAATAGAGTGTACCAATTTATAATCTCACCTGTAATATATATGTGTATCCATTTCACTGTTTCTTTGAACTGCATTTTTAAACCTTTGTCAAATTTATCGCACATAAAATTGTGATACTGGATTTCTATCAATTTCTATTGGATTTACCCTCTTTTATTTGTGCTTTCTATAGATTAAGCTTATTAACACTTTGCCATAAATGTGACTTTATTTTCCATTTTGTCATCCCGGTTTTTTTGTTTGTTTTTTTGAGATGGAATCTCGCTCTGTCGCCCAGGCTGGAGTGCAGTGGTGCAATCTCAGCTCACTGCAGCCTCCGCCTCCCGGGTTCAAGCAATTCTCCTGCCTCAGCCTCCCAAGTAGCTGGGACTTCAGGTACATGCCACCACGCCTGGCTAAGTTTTGTTTTTAGTAGAGACAGGGTTTCACCATGTTGGCCAGGCTGGTCTCGAACTCCTGGCCTCAGGTTATCACTTGCCTCGGCATCTCAAGAGTGTTGGGATTATAGGCATGAGCCACCATGCCCAGCCTGTCATCCCCTTTTAAACTAGTTTGTGGTGGATTTTTTATTTAAACATCAAAAATACTGTTAATCTTTTTGTTTAGGTAAATTTTAACTAGTATTTTCTTGTAGTTTCTAGTTTTTTGGTTTTTTTTTTTTTTTTTTTTGAGACAGTTTCACTCTTGTTGCCCAGGTTGGAGTGCAATGGCACGATCTCGGCTCACCGCACCCTCTGCCTTCCAGGTTCAAGCGATTCTCCTGCCTCAGCCTCCCGTGTAGCTGGGATTAGCCACCACGCCCGGCGAACTTTTTTTTTTTTTTTTGTATTTTAGTAGAGACGGGGTTTCTCTGTGTTGGTCAGGCTGGTCTCGAACTTCTGACCTTAGGTGATCCACCCACCTCAGCCTCCCAAAGTGCTGGGATTACAGGCATGAGCCATCGTGCCTGGCCTTTCTTCTAGTTCTTTAATGGTTTTTCTTGTTTTAAGTGTTTAATCTGTCTTAAATTTATTTTGGTATATGATGTGAGGAGGGGATTTCACAATGTTTTTTCCATTGGTTAACCAGTTTTCCCCATCCCTTTTATTACTAAACCTTTCTTTGGTCACTGACTTGCAAGGACACTTTTTAATATATTTAATTTTATTCTAATTTTTATGTATTTATTTTTTTGAGACAAGAGTCTTGCTCTGTCGCCCAGGTTGGGATGCAGTGGTGCAATCTTGACTCACTGCAACCTCCACTTCCCAGGTTTAAGCAGTTATCCTGCGTCAGCCTCCCCAGTGCCTGTAATCCACAGCTGGCATTACAGGCATGTACCACCACACCCGGCTAATTTTTGTATTGTTAGTAGAGACAGGGTTTCTCCATGTTGGCCAGGCTAGTCTCGACCCCAGCCTCCTAAAGTGCTGGGATTACAGGCATGAGCCATCATGCCCAGTCACTTTTTAATATATTTAAGGCAGCATTTAACCTAACAAAAATAGTAGCCATGCTTCAAGTATTGCTCCAAGCAAGCTTCACAAGCAGTATCTCATTTGAGCCTTGCATCAGTCCTGGGGGTAGACACTGTTATTCTCTTCATTTTAGGAATGATGTGATACTAAGGCTTAAGTTTAGTAATTTGCCTAAGGACACACAGCTAGCAAGCAGCTGAGTCTGAATTTGCACCAGGACGTCTGCTTTCCTTTTTGTTGTTGTTGTTTTTGAGACAGAATCTGTCGCACAGGCTGGAATGCAGTGGCACAATCTCAGCTCACTGCAACCTCCGTCTCCCAGGTTCAAGCGATTCTCCTGCCTCAGCCTCCCGAATAGCTGGGACTACAGGCACCTGCCATCACACCTGGCTAATTTTTGTATTTTTAGTAGAGACAGGGTTTCAACATGTTGGTCAGGCTGGTCTCAAACTCCTGACCTCAAGTGATCTGCCAGCCTTGGCCTCCTAAAGTTCTGGGATTAGAGGCATGAGCCACCGCGCCTGGCCTCAGGATGTCTGCTTTCTTAAACACTGCTACAATATACTTCCTTGTTTTCTTATGTTTATTCTTGAAATTTGACTTCAGAATCATTTTGTCAAGTTCCCAAGACATAAGGCCAACTAATAAACAACAACAACAAAAACTCATGTTGGTGGTTTTTTAAAGTAATATTAAATGTATAAATGAATACAGGTTAAGTCGAATTAACCTCTTGGCTGTATTAAATATCCTGATTCTTGATCACGCTGCATCTCTACTTATTCCCATTTTCTTTTCAGTCTTTCTATGCACTTTGCTATTTTTACAGTACAAGTCTTTTGTAGTTCTTGTTTATTTTTGGATGGTCTCTATTTTTTGCTGCCAGTGTGCCGCAGATCTTCTTGCTGTGATGTTTTCTCAGTAGAGTTTGTTGGTGGACAGGTGGGTGGATGAAGGAACAGCCCTGGTTTCCTATCACTCTCCCTGCTCCCATCCAGTAGAACAGAAGGCCTGACTGGTTGGTGCTTCTGCCTCCAAGCACTTAGCACAATGTTGGAGACATGAAAGTTCATGAAATAATATTTGTGGAATTAAAGACTCATTACCAGTTATTAAATAGTATTTATTATACCTTGGGTTTTGGCTCTCCTGGACTAGGACAGGAAGGGCTGGAATCTATACCCATCCCTCATGCTGAGTGTGCCAGCCACTTGCTGTCTCTGAGCCTTAATGTCTACATTTGTAAATTGTGGGACTGTTTAGTTCTTTCATGGGTGTATGAAACTTTTGAGTAATTTCGAGGATGAAAATGAAGAAAGGTTAAATATCACTGTTCATCAACCCAAAGTGTTTACTGCTCTGGGGAAGAAATAGGGTAAAGAAGTGATGTGGGTGATGCAAGAATTCGGAGTGTGTGCAGTTTTACCTGGGAGAGAAGCAGTGGGTGAGAACGGTCTCCTTGCTGCCCTGTGCCTGTCATCAATAAAATTCCCCATTGAGTGTGCTTCTGTCACCTGCTTTACCTGTATAAATAGAGAGACCTTTGAGACACAATTCAAATAAAAAGCAGTCTCTTTGTCCTGAGCATTTGTTATAAAAATCATCAGCGCACAGGATTTTTTTCTTGTGGTTTGTTTTTCCCCCTGCCTTATCTCTGGATTTTCACTGGAGCCATTCTCTTCTTACAGGGACATTCATACCACCACCGGGAAGATCAAGAGAGCTGTGCTGCAGTTCACTCCTGCTAGCTGGACCTATGTTCGATGGTTTGACCCCAAATCTTCTTTTCAGAGAGTAGCCGGAGTGTACCTTTTCATGATCATCTGGCAGGTATTTTTTCAGATGCCTAGAAGTTGGGAGGAAAACAAAGACTAAAATAAAAACTTTTTAGGAATTTAGAGTTAACGTTAGTTTACATTGCTTTTCAGCTCCATACTTTACAAGATATAATATTCTGCAGCTGGCATGTAGAATAATTAAGCAAAGTGATATTATTATGCTAAGGTCTTGCCTCATTGTGAAGACAGTTTTAAAATATGGATCTTTGAATTACAAATTAGAAACAGATTAGATTCCATGAAATAAATTGTGTCTAGCATCCATCATCCAATGAGTTAGGTATTGGATTGCTTTTTAGAATGATCATTTTTAAGACCAAAGGAACAAATGAGAAGGCTTTTCTTACATTCCTAATTTAGTGTTTATTGGTTAAAATTGTTCCTCAGCTGTTACCACTTTGGGTAATCTGTAGGGTGCTAAATGAGTGCCAGGGAATTGGAGCCTTTTGCTGAGTTCTCCATAGTGTTGTCCTCCGTGGAGAGAAGCTGTATTTCCAAGTGGCCCACTTCACGACGGAAGTGATTCCGACAGCCCAGGGTCTTGGCAAAAGATTACGAAGCATCTGTGTTTCTGACAGACAGCGATTTTTTCTGATGCTCCTGGCCCCAGGTTGTTTCACAACTTTTGGAGAGTAGCCAAGAGAAACCAGCTTTTGCCTGAAGAGGATCTTTCAGAATCATCAGAAATCATGTTTTGGACACATAAACACAAAATACTCCCAACATAAGGAAAACATTAGCAGATATCACTTTTAGGACAGACGATCTTCCTTGTTCACACAGAGACAATACCCATCTCAATAAGTGGAGTTTATGCATACAGAAGTGTATGTGAATAGTTAAGTAAGTAGTCACCATGGTTTGGAGAGGTCAGTACCTTTAAAAACAGTTCCGTAGATGGGCTGGGATTAAGCTTTGCCTTATCAGGCCCAATGTCATGGAAAGCAGAAGCTTTCTTTTATTAGAAGGAGGAATGATTGGATTTGTCAAGGAGGGTAGTATAGTGCCGCTAGGGTGGAACCACCTGGTGGTGTGCGATGGAGCACACCTGGATCCGGGATCCAGCCAGAGAACAGCCATGTCCCAGCCACAAGATAGTTTGTGCTACTCATCATGATGAACTGCATGAAGATGCTAACCTCAGGGAAAAGGACTACTGCTCCCAGCTAAAACTTGGACCAACCCTTCACACCCACTTTTAAGGACTGCCTTTGGTGGAGGATCTGCTCTGTCCCAGGCATGTGCTGCACAATTCCATTGTCATCTCTCAGACGTGTCTCCAGCTTCTTCTTTTGCTTTTTTTTGAGATGGAGTTTCACTCTTGTCACCCAAGTTGGAGTGCAGTGGCATGATCTCGGCTCACTGCAGCCTGCAACCTCTGCCTTCCGGGTTCAAGCAATTCTTCTGTCTCAGCCCCCTGAGTAGCTGGGATTACAGGCGCCCACCACCACGCCTGGCTAATTTTTGTATCTTTAGTAGAGATAGGATTTCACCATTTTACCCAGGCTGGTCTCAAACAACTTACCTCAGGCGATCTGCCTGCCTCAGGCTCCCAGAGTGCTGGGATTATAGGCGTGAGCCACTGCGCATGGCCTCAAGCTTCTTCTGATTATTAAAGAGCTTACTTACTACAGTGGGAATTCTCTGAGACCTGGCCTGATTTCTGTAAGGCAGCATAGGCATTCCGTGGCACAGGTTTGCTTTCATGATTTCTATATGCTCAAAGCATTTCTCTCCTGACAATCCCAGTAGATCACATGTGTGAGCTGAGTAACAACCATACAAACGAGGAAACATGACAAACAGCTGATATCCTGTGCCCCTACGTGCCCATCCACCACCCCCACCACCTCTCCCTGGGCCTCCAATTGGTCCCTGCCCATAATGTACTGGCTGTTAACTAGTTTGAATAGCAACCCTTGGAAGACCACATCTATTCTCCGAAAATGCTTTGAACATACCAATTATTTCTAATTGTAGAATGTCTATTTAAGGAATAGAGGATTTTGAATTAGCATGAGGTACCAGGTTGACTAATTTCTCCGTCTTTTTCAGCTGACTGAGTTGAATACCTTCTTCTTGAAGCATATCTTTGTGTTCCAAGCCAGTCATCCATTAAGTTGGGGTAGAATTCTCTTTATTGGTGGCATCACGGCTCCCACAGTGAGGTAATTCTGCACAAGCCCGACTGTCATATGAGAACATGAACTTGCTTTAGATTGTCCTGTTTAGCATAAGGAAAGTCACATAAACTAGCAGATTTTCCATGAAAATATCATCATAAAGAATTATACATCCAGAATATGAAGAAAATGTTTTGTTCTCAGATGTCAGTAACACCAACCAGACATTAAAAAAGGGAAGCACTTGATCAACACCACACCAATAGTACTATCCATTATCATCAGATTCCTTTACAGTCTTGGACTGCTGATCTTTTTTTCTCGTATAACATCATATTAGAAAAAAAATAACAGCATAGTGATGCTGAGTTTTTTAAAAATGAGATTACTGGAAAAATGCAAATGTTTTTATGGTAGAACTGAAGTCATAAATGACATTATTTTTTGAATGAGACTTTTAGCTTTTTCAGACCCAATTAATTTAATTTCCTTTTAAAAAGACCCTTCCTGCAGTCCTCCAGGACAACTGAGATAAGCTTGGGTGTTCCCGCCATTATTCGCCTGGATTCATGTGGGGCCCTAGAGGTGAGGCTTATTCAGACACCATCCCTCAAGTAGGCTGGTCCCAGTGCAGTTCAAAGCAAGCATTTTCATTTGTTTCATTTTTCCTATTTAGAAACGGCATTTGGGTTTTATAACTAATATGGAATACTGGCATTAATGAGTAGCAACACTAAGAATCTGCCAAAGGTACAAATATAATCTAAGCAGTTAAAAGAGTTCGCTTTTCAGAAGTTGTAAGATTGCTTATTTCATTATTTTTAATGTCCTTGCAAACTCCTTAAGCAGCGGGCCTCACTTGCCAAGGACGGTAGATCCACACCTTGGTCAAACAGACCTTCTAGCCAGCACCTCTTCTTGTTATCATTCATTATTAACAACAACAACAACAAAAATCTCCAGATTCTGGATTCAGCAAACCAAGTAAGACATGTCCAAGTCCTGAGGAGTTAAGCCTAACATTCCCATCTGTTCTTTTTGTTATGACCAGAATGGAAAAGAAGAGTGAGTAAGCCAGCAGCCCTTTGAAACTTCATAGATCAGTGGTCTATTGCAGTCATTATCTCATAAATCCTGTTTTTTCTTAATGCTTTAGGGTCCCCATTTAAAATGTAATTTAATTCGAGACTTTACAATTTTTTTCAGGAAATATTCACTGCAGCTCTTTCATAAAATTAAGAGCAATCAATAAAGTCAGTAAGAATGGAAAGAAGTTTCTTCTTAGAACAAAATAGCAAATCACATATGATTTATCATGAAATTTCAGTATTAAACATTCCAAAACAAAAACTAGACACTAAAAATCCAATGCTTTGAACTCTTGAGAGATCCTCAAAATTTTACAATACCCTATAGATTTCTCCACAACTCTCTTTGTTTAAAACATCAGGCACTTCCTGTGCTCTTAACACTGTTTGAGGCAGTTCCCATATAAGGAGGTTCTTTGACAAGTTACTTGGAAAGATGGACGTGCTGCTAACGGATTTTAACACAGCCACCCCATTTAGCAAATGTTAGGTCCCAAGAGGAGAGTTCAGAGGCTTCAGTGTAAGTCGTACACACCACATCTCCAGCTTCTTCCTTCTTTATTAGACTTTCACACGAATCTGCTTTGAGAAGATATTTGAGTGAACATGCTTTTAATCTGATAATATAAAGTACAATATAAGGAAATGGGTCCAGTTAGAGGGTAAAGTAGCTAAAATGGTCAAGATATATTAGGTCATGACAATATGAAGTTAGAGGAAAAGCTACATTCTTTATAATTAGAATTCTTCACTCTGGTCTTTGGGGTGAGGAGACAGTAGTTTATGGATGAGCTTCAGGTATCTGTGAATCCCCTGAACTTAAATGCAAAGTGCTATGCCTTTATCATGGCTTTCGTCAACTCCTCAAAGAGTCAGTGACCCCAAAAAGATGATGAGTTTCTGGTTCAGATGCTGCTGCTGAAGGGGTGGCTTGAGTTTCAGGGGTACTTCCAAGACTCCAAAGCCATGCTGTCCCACACAGAAGCCACTCCCCACCTGTGGCTGTTGAGCACAGAGATGTGCTCAGTCCACAATGAAACGTGCCGTGCATGGAAGCTACCCACCAGACTTTGAACAGTTGGGGCCAAAACAGAATATAAAATACCTCATTATAATGTTTTAATATATTTGTTTAAATATTAGTTCAACATATTAATAAAATGGATTTTATATGTTCCTTTTTACTTTTTTAACACATCTACTGGAAAATTTAAAATTGCATTTATGGCTTGCATTACATTTCTACCGGATGGTGCTGTTCTGAGCCTTTCAACACCATGTCATTGCCTGTTTTTTTCTGAACTTGTCAGTAACATTCCAAGTAATGGGCACTCAATGGCAGTGAGATATAGCTGGGGTCCCATTCCAGTTTCTGAAAGCCAAAAATCTGTGTATTTTTTGCCTGGTTACAATCAGCAACCTTTGTCCTGGAGAGAAGCAGAGGAGACAACCAATGGACAGTGCTGCTCACTCTCTGGAGTCACCTCCACGGAGCTAGACATGGACACACCCAGCCGGGGCTGCTTTGGGCAGGGCTGTGGAAGTCTTACTGCTGAATCCGGACTGCCTTTGCCAATCATCTGGCTCTTTGTAGGTTTTTTTTTCTTTTTTTTTTTATAAGGCTACTCAAGTGAAGCAGTGGGAGTGGAAAAGGAACAAAGAAATCTGTAAATGGTTGTGATCAGTTAGTTGCAAACACCCTGGCACTCAGACCAGACAATAATCTGGCTCTTTAAATGATGCTCCCCAATCCCTCCAGCCTAACCCAAACGCTGAATCTCTTACAGGAATGTTGCAACAGGCACTGGCTTTCTCTTCTCTTGAACAGAACTAGACCAGGCAGCCTGACATGGGACACGGAGGGACGTTTTTTACATTCACTCTGTCAGAGTGATTTAATTATGTCCTGACTTGCTGGTCTTCCAGCAGCTCTCAATGAATTCCAACTTTGTTCTTTCAGACAGTACTACGCTTACCTCACCGACACACAGTGCAAGCGCGTAGGAACACAGTGCTGGGTGTTTGGGTGAGTAATCTGTTATTGTGGAGATTTAAAAACCACTGAAGCCCTAAATTTCTTTGGGTATTTCTTGACCCTGTGTTAACAGCCTTTCAGTATAATTTTTCTGTGAAGGCAGGTGGACAAGATTTTATTTATATGTATGTGTATATACATATATATATATACACACACACACACACACACACATACATACACCCATTATAGAGAAGAAATTACTTTTCACAGATATTTAAACAGTACATTCTCCCAATTAAAAGGTAATACATGCACAATGATAAAAATTCAGTAAAGGATCTAGAAGGAACTGAAGATCACCCAAAGAAGTCAACCATTTAGAGATAATTGTTGTTAATATTTTAATGTCATTCCTTTCCATTTTTCTGTGTGTGTGTGTGTGTGTGTGTGTGTGTGTGTGTTTCCAGCTGTCATCTAGATTCTGAAGGGCGACATAGTTTTAAAGGCTAAAAATGTTGATACTCAGGTTAGATTTAGGAAGGTTCCTCCTGACCCCTAGAAGACTAAGGGCTATTGTCATTTGTTTCTCATAAGTTCTGTGTTGTAAGCTTGATTTTCTTACCCAAAGTGGTTGCAGCATAAAGCGTGATAAGATGCGTTTGGTTTCCTTTGTTCATGATATAGCAGGAGGGAGGATTCACACATCTCCCAGATTTCTGAGAGAGCAGAGGCAGTGCTCCTGCTTCTTGTGTGAGGGCCCTATGTCCTGGAAGAAGGGATGTGGGCCGCTCCTTCTAAAGGATTGTCCAAGGAGGAAATGGGCTTTCCTGCATTTGAGCTCTTCCCTCCCACTCACACATTCTTTCCACGTGCATTTTGCTTTCATATTTAAAAGTCTTTAGCAAGGTCTTATTATTCTGCTGTGGAGTGGATTTCTTTTTCCACAGAATTGTGTCGATTTACGTGTTGAGGAAAATAGGTGGGTCAGAGAGAGAGGTTGTGTCATGACAAGTTTCTTTCTAATTGGACAACCATAAAACACCATCCACACGGAGGGAGAAATGGCAAAGGTAAACTCCACTATGGCAGCTCATGCCTGTAATCTCAGCAATCTAGGAGGCTGAGGTGGGAGGATCGCTTGAGGCCAGGAGTTTGAGACCAGCCTGGGTAACATAGCAAGACATTGTCTCCACAAAAAGTGTTTTAAGTCGGCCAGGCATGATGGCACATGCCTGTAGTCTGCGACTCTGGAGGCTGAGGCAGAAGGATCACTTGAACCCAGGAGGTCAAGGCTGCAGTGAGCTATGATTGTGCCTCTGCAGTCCCACCCGGATGACAGAGCAAGACCTTGTCTCTCTCTCTCTCTCTCTCTTTTCTTTTTTAAGAAAAAGAAAAGAAAAAAGTAAACTATGCCGAAGAGTGATAAACACTGCCCCAGAAAGTTGTGGCTTGTTTGAAAGTGATTAAAATATAGTGAAATGCCAAGGAGGGATCATTGGGCTAACTTAGTGTGCTTTACTGAGAATTGAGAACTCCCGGAACAGTGTGATATCAAGATTGATGAATCTTGTGAGAACCAGTGAGCTGTGCTGAAAAATAATAAAGCCCTCTTCATAAATCACACCCAGTGGATCCTCCTGTGAGCGTGAACAACCGTGAGAGCTGCCCCCTGCACGGTCCACACTGCCAGCTAGGGAAGGTGAAACAGGAACCACAACCTCCCGCTCTCCTGACCCCGGAGGCCACCCACTTCCTTCCTCTGCCCCAGCTCTATCTCCCCAGCGTTTTGTCATTATTTCCTCTCTTATCAAAACAGAAAACACTTAAGTGTGTGGTTTCCTTTAATCACTAGTAGCTGCTTTATAGCTTTCTTTTCACTAATTTTGGAATGATCTCAGACTTTGGTAAGGTGGAGCTTTCATCCCCCGGATTCCTACAACAACCCTGCTACCATGCCTGCTTCACTCATCTCACCAAAGAGCTCCTGACTGTGGGCTCTGCATTAACATCATCTTTTTTCCCACCTTGTGGAGCTGGCTCCACAAATCGGGGATGCTGGGAGTACGTGCGCCAGTAACCAGCCCTAGGTCAGGAATCTCTAGTGCCTGCTCCCAGCAGTAGCACCTCAGGCTGCCCAAATGTTTATTTACCTTTTAACCTTGCTAAATCAAGATACAGGATGGTGGATGGCACCAAAGGGAATGGAGGCCCTGACTGAATTCCATTAAGCCACAATTTGGCCACCTAGCTTATCCTGGGAAAGTTCAAAGAGATTTAAAGTTGAACCGAGTAAAGGGACCTATTGCTGAGCTGTGCGGAGGAACCCCCAGCCCCCCTGGGGGTGAGGAGATAGGAGGAGGTAGGTGGTCTCACACTGGTAGGCTTAATACAGGCTCCCACTGTGCTCAAGCCTTGGGCCTCAGCCCTAAACTAGCCACCCTCTGAGTCTTGGTAGAAAAGTAATGTTAGCCTTCTGGAAGGATGCTATTGATTAGGACTCCCTCTAGTGGGCCAGAGGTAATGGTGGGGGCAGTTGCTGGTGGTTACAGGAGCCCATGTGATCGTTGGGTTCTCACCACTTCTCACCATCTCCACAGCCCCAACCTGAGTCCCCGTGTCTGGATGAGTGCAGTAGCCTCCCTGCTTCTGCTCTTGTCTGCTCACACAGTTCTGTTCAGCCAGCAGAAGATTTTCGAATATTCATCACCATGCTGTTCACAATAGCAAAGACGTGGAACCCACCTAGGTGTGCATCAGTGGTGGACTGGATAAAGCAAATGTGGTACACAGACACCATGGAATAATAGCCATAAAAAAGAATGAGATCATGTCCTTTGTAGCAACATGGGTGCAGCTGGAAGCCATAATCCTAAGCAGGAACAAAAAACCAAATACCGCATATTCTAACTTAAAAGTGGGAGCTAAACATTGAGCACACACGGACATAAACATCAGTGTCATAGACACTGCTCACTACTAGGGAGGGATGAAGCGAGGCATGGGTGGGAAAACTACTTGCTGGGTACTATGCTCACTGCCTGGGTCCAATATACACATGTAGCATTCCTCCACATGTACCCCCGTATGTAAAATAAAAGCTGAAAATTAAAATATATATATATATATATAAAATATATATTAAGCAAACTGACTAGGCAGGGTGGCTCATGCCTGTAATCCAAGCACTTTGGGAGGCCAAGGCGGGCGAATCACGAGGTCAGGAGGTCGAGACTATCCTGGCCAACATAGTAAAACCCCTTCTCTACTAAAAATACAAAAAATTAGCCAGGTGTGGTGGCATGTGCCTGTAGTTCCAGCTACTCGGGAGGCTGAGGCAGGAGAATCTCTTGAACCCAGGAGGCAGAGGTTGTAGTGAGCTGAGATTGCATCACTGCACTCCAGCCTGGGCGACAGAGTGAGACTCTGTCTCAAAAAATAAATAAATAAATAAAATTACACACACACACACACACATTTATATATATATGGAGAGAGAGAAAACCATGTTAAACCCTCTGCTCTAGACCCTCTAGGATACCCTCAGACTAAAAGCCAAGCCTAAGGGTGGCCTTCTATGTCCATGTTATCCTGACTTCAACTCAGCCCTTTCCCCTGATTCCTGGCCCTTCCTTGTGCCTTTCCTATGCCCAGGCCTCAGTCCGGGACTCTCCACACTTACATAATCCCATAGCCGACCCTCTCACCTCCTCCTAGCCACCTTCTCATGAGATGTGCCCACACACACGGACAATGGCTTAGCTAATTGAAGCAAATCATATCCTAAAGTCGCTAACTCAAAAGCACTGTTCTTCAGAAAAAACTTTAGGTTGCCAGGTGCAGTGGCTCATACCTGTAATCCTAGCACTTTGGGAAGCTGAGGTGGGTGGATCACTTGAGCTCAGGAGTTCAAGACCAATCGGGGTAACATGGCAAAACCATGTCTCTACAAAAATACAAACATTAGCTGGGCGTGGTGTCGTGAGCCTGTAATCCCAGCTACTTGGGAGGTAGAAGAATTGTTTGCGCCTGGGAGGTGGAGGTTGCCGTGAGTTGAGATCATGCCACAGCATTCCAGCCTGGGCAACAGAGTCAGGGACAGTCTCAAAAAATTAAACAAAAAAATAAAAATAAAAAAAAACTTCAGGTCATTATGAAGCCAATGATTGGGTTCTGGCCAGTATTTTCTTAAAATGAAATAGAATAGAAAAATATCAGAATAAGGATGCAAATTGTCTTATGAAGCTTTTGTTTCAGTGAGTGAGTGTGTGTGTGCACACGCTCCTGTATACTGAATCACAGTGAAAATTGTGTTTCTTGCCATGGTTCTTAATGGGTCTTAGATCACAAAAGTTTGAGAAACACAGCTTTAGTAGGCCAATCAGCATGCTTTTAAAAGGGGCCTCAGGCTGGCTCATGCCTGTAATCCCAGCACTTTGGGAGGCTGAGGTGGATGGATCATTTGAGGTGAGGAGTTCCTGACCAGCCTGGCCAACATGGTGAAACCCTGCCTCTACTAAAAGTACAAAAATTAGCTGGGTGTAGTGGCACGCACCTGTAGTCCCAGCTACTCAGGAGGCTGAGGCAGTAGAATCGCTTGAACCAGGGAGGCAGAGGTTGCAGTGAGCTGAGATTGTGCCATTGCACTCCAGCCTGGATGACAGAGCTAGACTCCATTACAAAAAAAAAATAGGGGCCCTCAAGTCTAGTTGAATATTCAGAAATCTTTCATAATAAACTCAGGTGTTCTGTCTGGCTTATGGGTAGGTAATCACACTTATGTCCTGGGCTCAACACTCCCAGCATAGGAGTTCTTCAGGAAGTCCCAACCAAAGATAAAATCATCCTTTTTATGTCTCCTCACTGCACAGGCTGGAATACCATACATGTAACTGCCACCTAGCCTCTTAATCACAGTCTATGCTTCAGAAGTACAGTGAAAAAACCTGGCTTCCTCCGCTGAAATGATGCTTTCTTACATGTGATATGTTTTGTGGAGCAGCGCTTTAAAGATTCAAGCCAACCACTCTTAAACCTTATTTGGTGTGGGCTAGGGGAAAAGATAGCCACAGACTCTCTAAAGACACATTCAGGAGACTTTCTGTTGATTTTTCTGCTCTGCTGACGTGGTTCTAACTGCAGGCATTCAGGCCTTCAGCTGTTTAGAGCCATCTGCACTGTTGATGATGGCAGTGACCACTGTGTCTGCCAGTAAGCTGGGGTGCCAAAGGCCTTCTTAGCCCTTCTTGCCTTTTTTTTTTTTTTTTGAGACAGAGCCCCACTCTGTTGCCCAGGCTGGAGTGCAGTGGTGCCATCTTGGCTCACCACAGCCTCCCCTTCCCAGGCTCAAGTGATTCTCCTGCCTCAGCCTCCCGAATAGCTGGGACTACAGGTTTGTGCCACCACGCCTGGCTAATTTTTGTATTATTGGCAGAGATGGGGTTTTACCATCTTGGTCAGGCTGGTCTTGAACTCCTGACTTCAAGTGATCTGCCCGCCTCAGCCTCCCAAAGTGCTGGGATTACAAGTATGAGCCACCATGCCCTGCCCCTTCTTGCCTTTTTAGAAAACATCTGTGTGAGTACACCATTCCTGGAATGTCCAGATCTTATCTTGAGCAAGGAATGCATAAAATGGACTTGTCTGAAATCACTATTCTTATGCTGCCTGGGATCTCATTGCCAACTATGTCAACCTCACCTCATCCATTCTTACCTCCAACTCCTGAACCTTTAGAAAAGCCCAATTTTTATAGCCATAAATGAAGATACAGAACACAAGAGTGGCTTTTTTAATGCCTTAAAGGGGAAATATGAAGTGCGTGGCGTTTCCTTAAAAAAAAATTGTATTTAGCACAATCTTTTACATATCAAGAGAAGGTAAAGGGTTTATATTGTCACCAAAAACAGGGGCTATTTAATCTGGAAATTCTTAGAAGGCAGGGAAGGAATGTGATTAATGCCTTCAAATTATTGAAGGACTCCCTTGGAAGGGTCAAACTCACCCTGTGTGGCAGCCAGCTAGCCTCTTAATCACAGTCTAGACTTCAGAAGTACAGTAAAAAAGCCTTCAGGGTTCCTCCACTGAAATGATGCTTTCTTACCTGTGACATGCTAGGGCAATGTCAGGACCCAGGGTAGGAGGTATAGGAGGCAGATACCAGCCTGAGACAGAGAAAAACTTTCTAACTGCTAAAGAGTTTGACCAGAAAAATAAGCCATCTTGCAAAGGTAGTAGGTTCCCTGTGCCTGAGAGGGTTCCAGCAGAGGCGGCGTGATCACCCACCCTTATGGCAGTGGAGGGGCTGAGTTAGGTGATGCCAGCGCCCCTAGCTATTAAAATTTATGAGTCATGATTTTGGTCTGGGAAGAAGGCAGAGGTGAAAACTTCTTTATTATTTCCGAAGTAAATGCCGTTGGCTTGAACAGTGTTATTTTGTGGGGTACCTGCTACCAGTGTTCGGGGCAGAAATCACATGATGAGTTGAACTTTTTGATTCAATCATGCATATTTTGGATAATGTGCATACTCTGGTAAGATGGATTAATACTTAACCTCTGTTCTCTGTCTGATTAGGGTCATTGGTTTCCTGGAGGCCATTGTTTGCATAAAATTTGGACAAGATCTCTTCTCTAAGACCCAAATACTCTATGTTGTGCTTTGGCTTCTTTGCGTGGTAAGTCATTACATTTTACCCAAAGGCATTAGCTAAACTCTCATAGTATTGCTTTAAACAGAGGGGGAAGAAAAACCTTCTTGTGTATCAAAGTTCCTTAGAATTTCATAAAAAGATGTTCTGTTGTAATTGTCTGAGACTGGCCACCAGCCTAATTTCAAGAATAAGACACATCTACACAGTATCTGAAATGAGTCACCTGAGCAGGTTACAGTCCAATGCCCTCGTCAGGTATACCCCATGTGCATTTACTTCACTCATGGGAATCTGTCTACATGGGCTACACATTTAGGGACTGCCATGAAGGGACAAGAAAGATCACAGTGCACTTTGCTTTCTCATCATCATGACATATACATCTTAACATACGTATCATTGCACATGGATTTATATATAAAAGGACATATGGTGATTCATAGGCAATAAAATATGTTTTGGAAGATAATTCAGTCCTGCAATTTCTGCCTTCCAGGCCCATGTTATAACCCAAGTCTGGATATAACCTTCCACTCTGAAGGGAAGAGCCCGGAGGGACGCCGGCCTGAGCCCTGGTTCTTTTGCCCTGGGGCTCTTCCCTCACCTTTCAAATGAAGTAAGATAGTACCCAGTTACACATTTTGTGACTGCCATTCTTCATTTAAATATTTGAAGTTAATTATTTTGAAGAAAAGTTCTTATTTTATATTTAAGCTTAAGATTTTTCACTTAGTCTAGAAAATGTATTGGGCTTTCTAAATAATCATGGAACATTTCAGCCATGTGCAAGTAGAGAGAATAGATGGCCCCTCATGAACCCATCATCGGTTATTAACTCAGGGCCAATTGTGTTTCCTCTTGTGTTGTACTCACAGCCCCAACCCCTAACTTATTTTGGAACAGATCCACCTTTAATATTTCAGGATGGATCACTAAAAGAAGCTCAGGATGCTTTTTAGGTTTAATGCAACCACCCTACCATTATCATATCTGAAAAAGAATTAACAGTAATTCCTTAATATCATCAAGTACCTAATCAGTGTTCAAATGACTAACTTTTTCTTAAAGCTTGTATTTGCTTAACAATGTATTTGAATCCACATTCACCCATCGTGATTGGTTGGCATGCCTTTTAAGTCTCTTAATCCATAGGTTTTCCTTCTGTCGCTAACCCTCTTTCCCTCATAATTTATCAGTTGAAGAAAGCAGCTCTTTTGTCCTATAGATTTTCCCACAGTCTAGATTTTACTTATTTTTATCCTATCTTGTAATTTAACATATGTCTTTGTCCTCTGTATTTTCTGTAAGTTGGTAATTGGATCTAGAGGCTTAATCACATTTGGGTCTAATTTTTTCTTTTCTCTCTTTTGGCAAGACTAACCTTTGTATTTTTAATGTGTCTTTTATCGCCTTTAACGGGATCTATTTTTAGGGTTACTTGTTAGAAATCCTAACTGTGCCAAGGCGCAGCGAGCCTGTTCTGTCCTGTTTCATCTTGAACAATAGAAGGGAATAATGATCTCCTTTGTATTTAAACTACAGAATTAATGCCCAAGTATATTTTTCCATGTCGGTGAGACTAAATGTAAGGAATCGGTTAGGGAAATGTGTCAGAAGTGCCCAGAGATTTTCACCATGCTTCTCTCGGATATATCTCTGGCCTGTGCACCTCAAGTCTGAATTGTAATAGGACCTGACTGCAGGGGGCAGAGGTGGGTGCCCTTTTCACTGGGTACCAGAGAACCACCTGCCCACAGGGAGGGTGAGATAGGCAGTACTCCCAAGACAAGACAGACAACCCTCCTCACCACAGCAAATCACAGGCATCCCAGCTGCCTCCCTACCACTGCCCCCCAGGCAGCAGTGACCAGAAAGGTCTTCTCAGGCCACCTACCCAGGCAGTCCTCTCTGGTCCCTGTCTTAGTCTATTTTCTGTTGCTACAACAGAATACCATGGGCTTGGTAGTATACAGAGAAATTAAATCCCAGTACTTTATTTGGCTCATGGTTCTAACAGCTGGGAAGTCCAAGAGCATGGTACCAGTATCTGGCAAGGGTCACCCCATGATGGAAGGGCAGAAGGTAGAAGTGAGCATGTAAGAGCAGGAGGTGGGCTGGACTCACCCTTCTTATCAGGAACCCACTCTCACAATCACTAACACACTCCTGTGATAACAATCCCACTCCTGCAATAATAGCATCAATCCATTTATGGGGTGCACGCCTCATGATCTAATCATGTTTTAAAGGCCCCACCTCCCAATATTATTACATTGACAGCTAAGTTTCAACATGAGTTTTGGCAGGGACATTCGAGCCATAGCATTCCACCCCTCACCCCTGCTTCTAACGTACAAAATACATTGATTTCATGCTAGTAGTCCCAAAAGTCTTAACTTGGCCCAGCATCAACTCCAAAGTTCAGAGTCTCATCTAAATCAGATATGAGTGACAGTCAAGGCACAATTCATCCTGAGGTGAATTAATCTCACATGGACACCACCACAGTTTCTGGCCTATACCTTCCAGAGTGGTAGCCCAGGCCACACCAAGGTCCACTTGAGCCACAGCCAAGTAGAACTATGCCAGCCATGAGTGTGTGAAATCAAACAGGTCATCTACTTCCACAATACAATAGTGGGACAGGCATAGGATAGACATTGCAAATCCAGAAGGGAGAAATAGGCAAGAAGAAAGGGATAAGCAGTCCCAAGTAAGTCCAGAACCCAACAGGGAAACATTACATCTTAAAGCTGGAGAACAATCTCCTTTGACTCCATGTTCTGCATCCTGGCCTGGGGCAGGAGTTGGGCCCCCAGGCCCGGCAGCTCCACCCCTGTGGCTGTGCAGGGTTCGGCCAGTGCTTCAGTTCTTCCAGGCAGGAGTTGCACACTGGCGACCCTACAGTTCTGTGGTGTTGGGGATGACCCTGCTGCCACTGCTCCTCTCTGGTGGCTCCAACCCCACATTTCTCCTTGGCATTGCCCTAGTAGTGACTTTCTGCAGTGGCACTGCCCCTGTGGCGGGTTTTTGCCTAGTCTTCTAGGTAGTTCGCTGCATCCTTTGAAATCTAGGTGGAGGAAGCCATGTCCTCCACAGCTCGTGGATTTTGCATACCTGCAGAATTAACACCACATGGACACCACCACGGTTTATAGCTTATCCCTCCCAGAGTGGTAGCCCAAGCCACACCAAGGCCCACTTGAGCCACAGCTAAGGCAGCCAAGAAGCGCTCTGCTAGAATGTGGGAGTAGAGTCCCTAGGTAGCCCTGGTCAGTGAGCCCGTGGAGGGCTCCCCAGGCCTGTAACCAAAAACCATTCTGCCCTCTTAGAGCTCTGGGTCTGTGATGGGAGGGGCAGCCTTGAAGATCTCTGAAATGCTTTTGCTTTCAGGGGTCTTCCTCCCATTTTCTTGACGAATAGCACCTGGTTTCTTTCTTTCCATGGTAATCTCTTTAAGAGTCACATGGCCTTACCCTTAGTGTTTGGAATATGCTTTTTCACTCTTTACATGGCCAGGCTTTGAATATTCCAGATTATTCCATTCTGCTTCCCTTTTAATTATAAATTATCTTTAAGTCATTTATGTCCTCTCGAATTTCATTGTATGCAGTCAGAAGTAGCCACACAGTAGCCCGAATGCTTTGCTGCTTGGCTGTCTTCCACCAGATATCCTAGTTCATTGCTCTTAGGTTGCACATTCCAGAAAGCCTTCAGGCATGGACACAATTCAGCCAAGGTCTTTGCTACTATATGACAAGGATGCCCTTTACCGCGCTTTCCAATCCTTGCTCCTCATTTTCATTTGAAACCTCATCAGAATGGCCTTGACTGTTCATATTGCTACCAGCATTCTGGTCATGAACACTTAAGTAATCTCTAAGAAGGCTGAGGCTTTCCCTCTTTTCTTCTGAGCCGTCACCAGGATCGCCCTTAATGCTCCCTTTACAGCAATACAGGCTTTTTCTAGCCTGTGCCTCCAAATTCTTTCAGCCTCTACCCATTAGCCAGTTCAAAAACTGCATCCACATTTTCAAATATTTGTTATAGTAACCACCCCCACTTTTTGGTACCAATTTTCTGTCTTAGTCCATTTTCCGTTGCTATAACAGAATACTGCAGACTAGGTAATTTCTAAAGAAAAGAAGTTTATTCCACTCATGGTTTTGGAAGTTGGGAAGTCCAAAAGCATGGCACTGGCATCCAGTGAGGTCATCCCATGGTGGAAGGGCAGAAGGCAGAAACAAGTGCAGCAGACAGAGAGGGAAGTGCCAAACTCATGCTTTTTATCAGGAACCCACTCCCAAGATAACAGCCTGAATCCATTCATGAGGGCTTTGCCCTCATGACCTATCACCCCTTAAAGGTGATACTTTAATATCCTAATACTGTTAAGTTGGCAGTTAAGTTTCAAGGAGAGTTTTGGCAAGGACATTCAAACCATAGCAGTCACCCAGACTGTAGGGACCCCTCTAATTTCTCTTTAAGTTTTAGAGACTTTCTGTTACTTATTTGACACTTAGAATATATCTCCTTACATGGGTAGCCTTTGTGTCTTTGTGATTGTAACTTATTGAGGACATGCACCATTTCTTATGCTCCCATTGACCTCTGCTTCACTTGGT
Source organism: Piliocolobus tephrosceles (assembly GCF_002776525.5). Classification (NCBI taxonomy): domain Eukaryota; kingdom Metazoa; phylum Chordata; class Mammalia; order Primates; family Cercopithecidae; genus Piliocolobus; species Piliocolobus tephrosceles. The sequence continues at coordinate 97,092,612 of NC_045440.1, forward strand.
GCAGACCTCTTAGTCCAGGCTTCATTCACAGTTGCTGAGTGCTCCTCCGTGCTGTGCCTGGGGCTCTAGCCACACAGAAAGATGACGATGATAAGATTTACTGATGCCTACTATATGCCAGAGACTATTCTAAGCACTTTCATGAATTCCATATTTGATCTTCACACTTTGAGGGAAGGTATTTTCTTAACCCTCTTTTATAGATGAGGAAACGAAGGCACAAAGAAGCTCGCTAACTTGCCCAAGGTCACATAGGTAGTTAAGTGGCAGAACCAGGACTCAAACCCAGACATTCTCTCTAGGGAACTGCTGTTCATCACTGCCCTCCAAGGATCTGTGAGTTCAGATGGCAATTAGACATGCAAATTAATTATGTTAATATGTGATAAATACTATAAAAGATGGTGTGCATAAGGCTAAAGGATACTTAGAGCAGCAGACATGCTGGGGGTTAGTGAAGGCTCCTTGGTGATATGTGAGCAGGATTTTTAAGGGTTGCAGTGCATGGCTGGCTTTCCCCCAACCTCTCAGGCCCCAGCTAAAAACCTGGAGGCTGCTTCCTGTCCTCCATCACTCTTCGAATCAGCAAGTCACTAAGCTCTGTTAATCCGACAATGTAGCTGAACTCCGTCTCCTCTCCATTCCCACTGCCCCTGCGGCTGTCAGAGCACCCATTTTCTTGCCGTTCTGCCCTCCAAATCCATTCTCCTTGCTGCTGTCAAAATGATCTTCCAAATTCAGAACTCAATCTCTTTACCCTGCTAAGAACCATTCTCTCTGGCTGGGGGCTTGAGAGGGCACAATAACACAATCTTTTTCCCCACCTGAATTAAAAAATAAGTAAGAGATAAGCAAGATAGAGGAAAGATATGGGGATCAGAGTAGCATCTTCATTACTGAGAATTCACCTTTTTTAGGAAATGCTGGCTTCTTTAGAGTTACCAGTCAAGGTGTGACTCCTCCCCAGGGAAGGAGTGAGGGATGGAGGGAAGCAGTGAAGCTTCCTCCACACACGAAGAAACTTCAAGAAGGAAGAAGGCTCCCCACCATGAAACCTCCCAGTGAATTATGAAATCTGCTCGTGTGTTCAGGACCTTCATAGTGGGAGCATGCCATCACATCTACCCACGTGTACTCTATTCTCAGGCTGCACTTGTCTGCTGGTAGTTACCTAAACAAGTCATCCTTTCAGACTTCTTTTGCCCTTCTCATGCTGTTTTCTCTGCCTGATCTGAAAGACTTTCCCTGCCTTATCTACCTGGTGAAACTTACACTCCAAAACCAACTTAAACATATGCCCCCCATGAAATATGCTCTGACTTCCAAGGCAAGTAGATAGCTCCCTCCTTGGGACCAGTAGCGCTTTGTATGTAACTCTCAGTTCTAACCCCAGTGCAGTGGAATTTGTTTTGTTTCTATCTGTCTTCTCCACACTGCACTCCTTGCTCAGAAAGAATAAGTTGAGTCATCCTTTTGGCCCCACTGTCTCAAGCACAGTGCCCGGTGCGTAGGAAGCACTCGGCAGCTTCGTGGAGAATAAAGGAATGAGTTCAAGAGACAAAGACTTGCGACATACAGGTGACCGGTGGCCGGGGGACAAACATACAAAGACAGGAAGCTGTGAGAGTGCCCAGCGGCTCACAAAGGTGGTGACCTGTTTGAGGAGTGACAGGGAAGAGAACGAGTTGGATGAAGAGTAGGACAGGGTCCCCAGCTCAGGAAGGGCTTTGTGCGGCTGTGGTTGGAGTCCCAGTGATTTTTAAGTGGGGAAACAATGTGGTCTGATCTGTGTCTCATGGAGAAACACCATGGAGGCTGGGAGAGTCTAGACGGAAGATGGGTTGGGGGCAGGAGGTGCAGTCAGAGGTGCTGCCAGGCCTACTTGACAAGTAACCGAAGCTGAACCAAGGCAGAGGCATGGAAGATGCAGAGGAAGGGCTGGATCTGAGAGTTGTTTAAGGAATCTGCTCAACAGGATGCCGTTCCTCTTGTGATAGCTGGGAGGCACTTGAGTGCCACTCCAAAGGTTCTAATTAGTGCCACTGGGTGGCCACCAGTGCTAGTGACAGATTGGAGGATATAGGAGAAGCCCATTGAAAGGAGGAGGTGAATTTGGTTCAGGGGATTTGGGTTTGAGGAACCTTTAGAATTTACAGGTGGAAGTGTCCTGTTTGATGGGAAATTCTAATCTATCAGTAACACTGGAAAGATTTATTTCCACGTTGGTGGAAATAAAATACTTGGGAGGAGCCCATGTGGAGGGCATGGTTGGAGTCCTGGAATTAGGTTGCGAGCTCGGGAAACATGCCTCTGGGAGAGGAGCTGACTGAGGCTGGGATTCCTTAATAAGAGGTCAGGCCGGGGACAATGAGCAGGATTTTGAAGACAAGCAGAATCTCTGATTAGACTTACCAGTGATGAGACATGAGAGAGGGACCTGGCCTGAAAAGAGGCCCTGAGACGGGATGATTAGGGGTCTCCACTGCCTCCCTTTAAAGAAGAGCAGAAACAAGGTCCTGGCACTTTTTTAATATTCCTGACCTTTATTATAAAGAGCAAGATTGATCTCAGACTTAGGAGTAGAGGCGAACATTATTAAATAAGAGAGCTTCAAGTTACACTATGACTTCTGCACCACTCAGAGAAGCAAAGCCCCTAATTTCTCCCCTGGCCTGGTAAGAGAACGCACACGGAGGAGCTTGAGATTAATGCAGAAGCAAAGATCCCGGGTGCTGGTTAGTAAGCTTTTCCAGGAGCATGGTTGTCTGCTCGGCTGTCATTAATTTGAATGCTCATTACCATAATGTAGAAGCCAAGCTGGGGTCCTGCGCCCTCGTTGCCGCCAGCCCCTGTGGTCCTGGACAGCGTGGCTGTCATCCCATGTAGTTTCTTCTCGCTCCCCCGCCCTTTCTTTAAACGACGTGTGCAACTGCTATTTTAAATCTGAGCCTTGACATTTTCAGTGGGTACGTGCCTAGATTTCCACAGGTGTGATTGCAACCTGTAAATTACCGGCTTCCGTTTCCTGGGACAAGTGTAAAATGGGCCTCTTTGTACGCAGGTGAAGTAGATTTGGCAATCACAACAGACCCTCTGTGTGACGATTGTGATAAGCACCTGTCGTTCTCCACTTGCCTGCCGTTTGCCGCTGGAGGGAGCGGCAGCTGCCACTGCCTGTCCTATTGGGCCTGGGGCTGGGGAAGGGAAGAGTCTCGCGTGCCTGCCCTCTGGTGGTCAGAGTTTGCAATGACATTTCTAGTGGAGGGACCCACCTCCCCACAGCCCTCTGGTTTGGGGAGGTGGAACCTAACCCCCCTGCCCCCTGTGTGAAACCCAGAATGTCCTGTTTTGCTCTTTGTAAGGGGCCTAACGCATACACAGGCTTACACTCTGCAAATCATTTCTAGTCCTTCCCACTCTTTCCATGCCATGAAAATGACACACTTAACGTTGGTATATATAAGAAATCTGGGCAAGCATTAGAGTATGTTAAAGGTTGGAAGTCATTTTCACTTTGTAGTTTTAATGTATTCATTCGTGGCCTAATTTTTTGATGGATATGAGCTTTTTAAAAAATCCCTTTGGGAGGCCGAGGCAGGTGGATCACGAGGTCAGGAGATCGAGACCATCCTGGTAGAGATGAAAAACCCCGTCTCTACTAAAAACTAGCCGGGCGTGGTGGTGGGTGCCTGTAGTCCCAGCTACTTGGGAGGCTGAGGCAGGAGAATGGCGTGACCCGGGAGGCGGAGCTTGCAGTGAACCGAGATTGCGCCACTGAACTCCAGCCTGGGCGACAGAGCGAGACTCCGTCTCAAAAAAAAAAAAATCCCCTAACCTGTAGGTATATGCCAGTTTGCACGAGGGTTTAATAGGAAATGAACCAGTGGCGTTGCTTGTGCTTCTCATTCTGTCTCCACGCTGCCACTGTTCCTGCTTCCACATAACTGGCACGGAAGAGGATGGCTAGCCGGAGTGTTGCTCTCCTTTCTTTTTTGCAACTAAGATGGCACTGTGTATCCGGCAGCTACCAGGAAATGTCGCTGATAAAGGAACTGGGCCAAAGCTAGACTGCAAGCTGCCATGATGAGAATTCACAGCCCCTGCCTTCCCACCCTACCACCAGACTGTGGCCGTGAAGAGGGGAAGTTGCTGCTGTTCGCTGTTCCCATGATGCTTTTCGTCCTCAGGGATGGATACATGGATGGAGAAATAAAGCTATACAGGCATAAAGCCAGTATTTGTATCAATAGCCATCCCTTAAACTCAGATCCAGGGGTTTCAAGAGATCTGAGTTCCAGCTCCAATGTTCACCTCTCTGAGCTTTCATTCTTCTGGAAAATGAGAGGCAATGGAGTTAATGGTCTCTGAGGTGACCTTTTGGATCTAAAGTTATGATTCTTAGAACTAAAATTATTTCCTTGAGAAGGTCCCTCCATGCTCTCACAGCTGTCCCCACAGTTGGTGCAAGATGATAGGGGTCCAGGAAAATGACAGGTGCCCAGGTGTCCACAGGAAATGCAGGGGGAGAGATGGAGGCTCGACAGCCGGGATGGCTTGATGCGAATGGGTTTCTAGAGCGAGGAATTCGGAAGGAACAGGCAGTTGCCTTGTTTTGTTCTGGTTGCTTTGCTTGCAGTGGGGAATGTGAGGCCAGGGAGATTCATGGCCCTGCTCTGCCTGCTCGCCCTCCCTCCCTCCCGCCTTTGGTATGCAGTCTAGGCAGCCGGAGACTTTTCCCAAGCTTTGATTTTTTTGACATGTTTTGAAACTTTGGATTCTTGTCTATGCTTTTCTTTCCTTAAATTAGGGTATAATTTGGGGCGTGGGGGCAGGCCCAGTGGGTGGGGCACGTGTGGAGTAGAGGTTGTCCCTGCCTCTGGGCACCCACAGGCCACACCCTCCTCATTCTACTCAGGACCTTACAGAGCATCTTTATTTTCTCTTTGTTTTCCTATCCATATAACCAAGAAAAACAAAAACTGGGGTCAGAGTAGGGTCACTGACACTCAAAAGCCTGGAAAAGCAAGGGCAGCCCTGTCCCACTGAGCTCCCCACCCTCTGCCCCGGGAGTGTTTGTCCTCGGGCCCTCAGGTGCTGTTGTGACCTCTTCCCCCTAGAAGCTGACACACTGAGTCCTCTTAGCGCTCTCATGTGATGGGGAAACCGGGAGAGGATGGGCCCTGAAAATCAGAACTAGAACATAGAATCCTCTATGTCTTCTTCAACAGAACCCACAAAGCTATCAAAACGCATCCCACCACATCCCACATCTGAAAATGGTCTTTCTTGCTTTCTGATAGTAGAGTCACAGGTAGTAACAGTGGTCTCATCATAACCCTTGTTGTTAGAAGCTTTGGGTGTGCACCCTCCCCTTGAGGTCTGATCTCTGCCATGTCCAGCCGTTTTGTAACCTGCGTCCAGATGGCAGAAATGCATTGAGCCGTCCTGCATTAATTCCCATTGAAACCCCGAAGTTCTGGGCAATTGAATTTTTTTCTGCAGCATCATTTGTTTTTCTCTTCCAGGCTTTCACCACTTTCCTCTGTCTGTACGGCATGATTTGGTATGCAGAACACTATGGTCACCGAGAAAAGGTATGGAAGGAGAGGCAGGGATGGCCTTTGTTTAAAATAATCACCCCGGGCTCGGCAGGTTAGCTCAGAGCACATGCCTGTAAGGATATGGCGAGGCGAACACTGAGGTCAGGGCCTCCAGTCCTGCCACTGCAGAAACTGCATGTCGTAACTCATTCCCTAGCAATTGCTGGCCCTGCTTGTGACTGCTCTGTTCAGTAGATCAATATTTTTATCTAACTTTTGTTAGATTAAAAAATGTTATGTTTGTCTGGAGGAAAAAAAAAAGTGATAGGAAAGCCATGGACTGGCTTTTGGAAGCTGGGTTTTCTCCCCAGCTCTTGAACTGTGTGGAGGCCTCTTCCTGTGTTCTGGCCTATGGCCCTTCTGGGCAAACGCTTGCCCTGACCTTCATTTAGTAGATATGAGGACACAATAGAAAATAGACATGAATGACTTTAAGACACGATGGCAGTCTGGTAGACAGTAATATTTTTTTTCAGTAAAAATAACAATTTCATCCTTTATTTACACCTTCAGTCTAAAGAACTTAAGGCATGTTGTGGACGACTGATTCTGCATCACCCGGGAGAGGAAAGAACCTGGTTTTTATAGCCGAGAAACATAAGCACAGGGAGGTTCTGTCACTTGCCAGTGATGATCCCAGCCTGGGAGAGGCAGGGACGCAGCGTGCTCACCTTTTTGCCCTGCCACTTCTCCCAGGGAGTTTCTGAAATTCCTGCACTAAGCCTGTCTCTCTCCCTAGACCTATTCAGAGTGTGAAGATGGCACCTACAGTCCAGAGATCTCCTGGCATCACAGGAAAGGGACAAAAGGTATCTTCTTGTTTGTTGTTTAAAATTTTACTGGGTCCTGGCCGGGCGCAGTGGCTCACACCTGTAATCCCAGCACTTTGGGAGGCCGAGGCGGGTGGATCACAAGGTCAAGAGATTGAGACCACGGTGAAACCCCGTCTCTACTAAAAATACAAAAATATTAGCCGGGCGCAGTGGCGGGTGACTGTAGTCCCAGCTACTTAGGAGGCTGAGGCAGGAGAATGGCGTGAACCCGGGAGGCGGAGCTTGCAGTGAGCTGAGATCGCGCCACTGCACTCCAGCCTGGGTGACAGAGCGAGATTCTGTCTCAAAAAAAAAAAAAAAATTTTACTGGGTCCTTGAGATGTGGAATTATTACTTATTCTTTGAGTGGAGATGATATAAGCCTTGAAGGGTCTCAGGCCTGCCTGTCGAATGTCTCCTGTCACTTATTAAGAAGCATGCAGTGGCCGGGCATGGTGGCTCACGCCTGTAATCCTAACACTTTGGGAGGCTGAGGCGGGCAGATCATTTGCGGTCAGGAGTTCAAGACCAGCCTGACCAACATGGTGACACCCCGTCTCTACAAAAAAATACAGAAATTAGGTGGGTGTGGTGGCAGGCACCTGTAGTCCCAGTTACTCAGGAGACTGAGCCAGGAGAATCGCATGAACCCAGAAGGTGGAGGTTGCTGTGAGCTGAGATCATGCCACTGCACTCCAGCCTGAGCAGCAGAGTGAGATTCTGTCTCAAAAAAAAGAAAAGAAAAGAAAAAAGAAAAAGAAACATGCAAAATGCTCACAGGATCTGAGTGAAAAACTTGGTTTGTAAGAAGAGGCTCCATGTAGCTTTGCCCTTCGTGAGGGCCCCACACTGTTTCAGCCACCCTGATGGGAACGTTCTTCCTCTTGGCTTTCATCATGAGTGAACAGGAAGAATTGTATATCCGGCCAGGCACAGTGGCTCACGCCTGTAACCCCAGCACTTTGGGAGGCCATGGCAGGATCATTTGAGGCCAGGTATTTGAGACCAGTGTGGGCAACAGAGCAAGACCCTGTCTCTACAAAAAGCTTAAAAAATTAGCCAGATGTGGTGGCACATGCCTGTAGTTACAGCTACTCCGGAGTTGGAGATAGGAGGGTCACTTGAGCCCAGGAGTTTGAGGCTGCAGTGAGCACCACTGCACTCCCACCTGGAAGACAGAACAAGACCCTGTCTCTTAAAAAAAAAAAAAAAAAAAAAAAAAAAGAATTGTGTGTCAGAAGGAAAAGCCTTTCAAAAGAGGGGGATCATTTAATGGCATTTATTCAAGAGGCAGAGCAGTGTAAGAGATTTCAGTTGTGTAGTTAGGGAGCCTCCACTGGCCTCTAAGGATTGCTTTGGGAAGATTTGGGGCCACCTGGTTATTTTTTAAGAATTACACTTGTAGAACAATGACATTGAAGTGACTTCATTGGACGGTAATTCCTTGTCAATTCTTATAAGCTGATTGGGAAGCTTGGCTGAGGAAAGAAAATTACAAATACTAAAGACTGAATTTTAGCTCACAAAATTGCTCAGAAACGGTGGGCCAATGGAGAAGAAAGCGCTCTGTTGTAGTCATTCTCCGAAGTTCTTTTGGCATCAGGCCCATTAAAGATCTCCCAGGGGAGATACTAGCATACACTTTGCTGAGTTGCTGGCTGCCCTTTTGGGGAATTTCTCCTGAATCACAGAATTGATCAGTGAGCGACCCGTTGTGAAATCTGATAGAGATGGGCAGAGGAGCTCCCCAGGTATCTTATTTAGAACCATGCCCTTACAAACAACCTTGGCACTCACAGGTTCTCCACTGAAAAGAATTAAGCAGTAGTAGAGATGTATTTACTAGATGGAATAATAAAAAAAGAAAACAGGGCCGGGCGCGGTGGCTCAAGCCTGTAATACCAGCACTTTGGGAGGCCGAGACGGGCGGATCACGAGGTCAGGAGATCGAGACCCTCCTGGCTAACACGGTGAAACCCCGTCTCTACTAAAAATACAAAAAATTAGCCGGGCGAGGTGGTGGGCGCCTGTGGTCCCAGCCACTCGGGAGGCTGAGGCAGGAGAATGGCGTGAACCCAGGAGGCAGAGGTTGCGGTGAGCTGAGATCCGGCCACTGCACTCTAGCCTGGGCGACAGAGCAAGACTCCGTCTCAAAAAAAATAAAATAAAAATAAAAAAAGAAAACAAACAAAAACAGAAGTCTTCTGAGTGGGGAAAGAATCTCTTAGTCTAAGCCAAATACTACTTACAGTGGAGACAGTAACTCTGGTAACTTTTTTTTGTTGGCAGCCTCAGGTGGCGATTTCCTATGGGGCTGGATCAGAGCCCTGGGGCAGAGAACCCTTTGGCTTGGCCCCTAGGTCAAGCAGGGGCTGAACACAGGCTCAGCCGGAGGGCAGAGGCTGCCCAGTGCCCTCCATCATGGGCAGCAGGGGCCTGGATTGTAAAGATGTTCTCCAGATCAAGTGGTACAGGGCGTGAAATAGCTCTGATTTTATAGTGTCAAGAATCTTTCCCGACGTCGGGTTTAGAAGGTGGTGTGGAGCAGGTGAAGGGATGGGAAACCCTGGGTTGCAAGGCAGGATGGGCACCGCATGGTGTGTGTTCTAATTGCCTCTCGTTTGGGCTTCCGTTTCACTTGTGCTCTCACTTCTGGTCCTCACCATCATGACCATGTCCATCATACACAGGGCAGATGTACATACGCTTTAGGAACCACCCAGACTTTGGGGGGCTGTTGCCTTGAACTCCCCGCCGCGGCGTGTACCCCGTCAGTACTAGTTCTTGGAGAGCCTCGCCTTCATTCATGAATGAGGCCACTAGGGGGAGTGCACGTATCAGGGAAGAACCTGTTCCCCGGGAAGCCTCGGGCGGTCTGGAAAGGGACAGCCACCAGTCTCCAGAGCCCAGGGTGACGGTGTGCTCTGATTCCTTTGGCCAGGTTCTGAAGACAGCCCACCCAAGCACGCAAGCAACAACGAAAGCCATTCTTCCAGGAGAAGGAATCGGCATTCCAAGTCAAAAGTCACCAATGGCGTTGGAAAGAAATGAAAAACCCTGGTTAATCAAAGATGTTCCAGAGTGCCTAGAACTGAGAGGGAAACGGAACTCATTTGGATCTCCCTGTGAGGAGGTCGAGGCGCACAGGGCAAGCAGGAAGAGGCGAGGGCACTTGGGGGTCATTATTTGAGATCGTAAGTCTTGTTTCCCACAGACCTGGCCGCGTCAGGCAGCTCATCGCCTGGGGGCCTTTGCCAACGTGGGGTCTCTTCTAACTTCAGCACTTGGCATGCGGTCACCGGTAGCAGTGCGGTGTGTTGGAGGGAAACGGTAGCTATTCATTACCGGTTGCCAAGAGCAGCTCCTCGCCTGCTGTGTCGTGGATGCAGCATAAACATCTTCCTTCAGACAAGGCATTAACCCCATGGTTAATGGACTGGTCGCCAGTTTTTATTTTATTTTTATGAATCTACCTTTCCATTGATTGATTTAAGTTCAGGCCACTTTTCTGTCTTTTATTTGGTTACTGTTGTTATTTGTTTTTAAGTTAGGATGCTTTTTAACAGCCTTTAGAAGCCGCTGCTGAAATTGACATTGGGGGAAGGGTTCCCCTTCCTTCTAGAGCAGAAAAGGGAGAGAAGTGTTGCATTCCTGTTTGGTACCTCAGTCTCCTGTAAGACCTTCCACCACATGGCGAGTGTACACCAATCAGGAGAGGGTAGCTGCCTGCATAGGAACCTTGCTTCCGATTATTCCCTTCCCAGTGTTACTCATCCGGACTTACCCACAGTGCACAAAAGCAAACCTGATGGAGAGGCAGTGAACACCACAGCTTCTCCCCAGCCAGGTGCCTTTTACGTCGGGTTTGTTCTCCTTCCATGGTGTGTTGCTGACATTGTCACTGAGTCCCATGTGAGGTGCTGGTGAGTATTACCTTTCATCTGTGCCATGCTCTAGAACCTTGACCCTGATAGTTCACCACCTCTGATGGATCCCTGTTTTAAATAAAACAATTCACGTTAAAGCCTATCAAAGGTCTGTCTGTAAAATGCTCATTTTCTTGCATCCTACTGGTATCTTCCATTGATTGTAAGCAGTCAGTGTGTTTTTCAAGTGACTTTAGGACAGTATATATGTTTTATATAGTGAGAAGAAAAAAGAAAAGATGTGTATTTTAAAGGGCTTATGGATATATATGTCCTACTTCTTAGACCTCCCAAGTGACCAACAGGAAATGAACAACATAGTCATTGTTTTTTCCTGTGGTAATGGTTTCCAAGTTGGATTTTTTTTTTTTTTCTCTAACAAGAGGCCAGTACCCAGTTGATTAGCTTACAGATACCAACTCACTGAAAGTAATCTCTTTTGTTCCCTCATTTCACAGAGCACAAAGGTTCTTTTCGATGTCTCTTCTTCTTTAAGGAAATCTTTAACCATAGAAGTGTCATGTTTTTCTTTTTCTACAAAAGAATTCTGAGATGAAGGGGTTGAATGAATCATGCCAGCCAGGGTCACATCCTGTCCTCGGGGGGCCCAGGGCTCAATAGGAGATTCTGCTGGAGTGGAGAAGCGTCAGTGGCAGCTCCGCTCCCTTGGCAAGTCAGGGGTTTGGCCGTGATGAGCCTCAGCTCCAAGCTCTCAAATGTCCTCCAGCCAGCATCCGCCTGCTTCCCACAAAAGGATAGAAGAGAGGCAAAGTGCGTGTTTTATAAAACCTGCCTGCACTTTTATAACCCATCAAAGAGGCCATTTTTAAACATAGGTACAATTTAAACGTGATCATACTTTGCAAATAAATGTCTTTTGTTTCATCCTGTGTTCTGTATTTGTAAGCATGACATACTTGTGCCCATTGGACACCTGTCTCTTCTTTCTCGTGCCTGTGGTGCCTCACTGAGTGTTTCCGGGTTCATTTTCCAGGAGCGCTGGGCCTGACACTTTCACACTCGTCTGCCTGTAGCCTTGGCCCAACTGATGGAGCATGTGTGCTTCCTCCGAGGCCAGCCTACAGGAGGCAGCTGTTTCGCAGGTGGTGAATTCGACTTTACTGTGGCGTTGTGAAGAGCAGGGTGCACAGGAGACAATTTTTTCTCCATGGCTTTGTAAGAAACAGCCAGGAAAGTCCTCAGATACTTTCCATGCCCTTTCTTTGAGTTGAAACTTCCTATTTCCCTTCAGTAAGAGCTCTTTACTATAGTACGTACAAAACCCAGTGCTTTCCATGGCTGGCCAGAACCACAGCCGCCATTCCTTTTAGAAGCCATACTGCTGGGTTTGGTCTGCTTTTTTCACCATTTGTGTGGAAATAGACCTCACATTGATGGAAATAGAATGCATGTTTCAGAATCATCATTCAATATCTGAAATGATTTGATTGTAAATTATCTCACGTTCTCTGTTTGCAAACCTCCCTCTTAAGAGACAGCATTGTTTTGGACCGAAAGCATGAAGAACGGTTTATGTGTTTTTTCCTTAAGTAGCATTGCATTGAGTGTTAGGTTCTTTTGCCTTTTTTTCATTCTTGGTCTTCCCAAAGCTTCTTCCCACATTTCTTGTGTCTGTTTTCACCATTCATAGAAACCTTGGCCAAACCACTCTCACAGCAATGCTAGGATGTTTCATGGACCTGTTAAGCATTTTGATGATTAAGACATCCTACCAATGCCAGTCTTATTTTCACTAGGACTCTGCTTCTACAGTAAACTCCTAAGGTGCTCACCCAGGAGAAAATAAAATTCGTTCCCAAATACAACAGGTTCAGCCTTCTTGGTCTTCCCTCAGAAGCCACCGTGTAGCACCCTGGAGTGATGCCTCTTTATGCCAAGGCCCATCCTTTGGAATTGGGACAGTTTTGGGTAGAATCCTGCACTTAACAGAGGCCCTCGGGGTCATTGAGAAGTGGAGGAGGTTGAACACAGAAGGGGAGGCTAAACACAAGGTAGGGAAGAAAAAATGTAACCATGGGCAGCCAGACTGAAGCGAGCCCTTTAAATACGGGGTTGGGGGGTTAACATGCACACTCTTTGGAATGTGCTCAGTGACTGCTGCAGAGTTCCTGGGCCCACCCTAATGTTTACCAGGTGGGCATTGTTTATATGGTTCTTATTGTTATGACAACTGGAAATCCCACAGTAGACCAGATAGTGCTCCATACCATTTCCCATTTATAGGATTGAAATCAAGATGTAAGGAGAGCTGGCCGGGCGCGGGGCTCACATCTGTAATCCCAACACTTTGGCAGGCCGAGGTGGGTGGATCGCCTGAGGTCAGGAGTTTGAGCCTGACCAATATGGTGAAACCCCATCTCTACTGAAAATACAGAAAATAGCTAGTGTGGTGGCGGGCGCCTGTAGTCCCAGCTACTCAGAAGACGGAGACAGAAGAATTGCTTGAAGCCGGGAGGCGGAGGTTCCAGTGAGCCGAGATCGCGCCACTGCACTCGCCAACCTGGGCGACAGGCAAGACTATCAAAAAAAAAAAAAAAAAAAAAAAACAAAACTGTAAGGAGAGCTAAGATGTCTGTCAGTGTTCCATTACATAGTACACCTCTTTCCTTCACGTGCGTGTGCACATTCCCAGGATTATATTAGAGATTTGGTTCTTTGCAAGGGTCAGTATGAGTAATGACTGAGACTGGTGGGCTGCAGTCATGTTGCTATGCCATAAGAGGTTTTTACAGCATTTTCCTTATCACACTTTATTCTAACCTGATGATGGGCCTATCTCAGGTGAAGATTGCAATAGTTTCCTTAATTGAACTTTGGTATTTGATGCATTAAATAAATAAGGTTTTTCAATTTTCCTTTCTTCTGTGAATTTAAAGGAATTATTTCATTGATGTCTACTAAAGAAGAGAAAAAACAGTTGGATGTGAAATTGTTTTAGTTTATAGGAATGCTGAATTGTAAAAATCTTCCTTTTCTTCCATGTTCACTAAAAAATGCCTTTAGTCTATTTCAGAAAGTTCATCTGTGACTTGGCCTACTCTGATATCCCCTTTCCTGCAGCTTGTTAGGTGGAATTTTGAAGCTGCTTTTCCTGCAAAGAGATATTCATTGTCACAGTCTAACAGTGTTCAAGGGTTTGCAACAGGTCCAGGTACCTCCAAGGCCTCACAGGGCTAAGCTGAATTTATCCCTTGTAATAACACCCTGATACTCATAATACTCTGGTTGAAGCCTGGTCTCTACCTCCATATTCAGTACACCCGGCTGGGGAGGCGGGTGACAGCAAGCTTCCTGCCCGCTTTCCTGGCAAAAGGGACTCCTAAGCCCCAGCATTGTTGTCCTCTTGGACAGAGAGGAGAAGGGTGTTGGCAGATCCCTTCCCCTCTCATAACCCCAGTGAGGACAGTAACATCATTCAGAACATAGAATTTACCCAGGGGTTTTGCTTTCACAGCTGATGCAACCAACCACCCAGCCTCTTTAAGTGATCTGGGCTCACGCTTGTACTTCTTGTGCCCGGGAGTTAATTGCTGGTTTTTCTTTGGTACTGGAATGCTCAAGACATCACCCTGGCCAGGGTCTGCAAACTGTGGGCACCGACAGTGCCCTGCGGTGGCAGGAAGATTTGCTCAGAGCTGCGACCTCCTGCCCCTCGGTGCAGTCATCCCGGGGCGTCAGAGCCTGGTGTTCCAGCATAGGGTGTGGCCCCTTTCTGGATGCTGAGTAAAGGAGACTCTTGTGGCTTTACAAACCACAGGAAATGAAGTTTGTCTGTCTTTAAAAGAAAATTGGTTTTCTAACATTTGAGACTAAAAAAACCAAAATACTTCATTTTCGTGTCTAAAGTATACACACAATAGCTTTCATTAGAGAGTCAAATTACAGGCAAGGTTTATGTAACAATCCATACTGGAAATCTGGGCTGTAAGCCTGACTGTTCTCACCCGCCCGACAAAGGGCTGTTTGGGCTCATTCTCATCTCTCCAACTGTATACGTCATGGACTGATTAGGTATTTTATGAGTGCAGCGTGGGAAAGGCTTAAGAAAGATCTTCAGCTTTCAAAATGTTAGGGATCCTCCACCTCTCTTAGAGTGGATGAAATCCAGACCAGGAGCAGGGGAATAAGAGTTCACTAGGGCCACTACTAACATGACTTCCAGACAGAGGCATTCAGAGGATTGGAGCCTTCAAAACACCCCTGTGTGGGGCTCTCCGCACCCCTTCCCTCTCGTCCCTGAATCCTCCCAGCAGCCCAGCCGTAGTAACACAAGCTTGCACGCAGAGCACATGGCCAGGAGGGGCCGGAGGGGGAGCCGCCAGAGCAGCACAGCCTGAGGCTCTGTGCCAGGCTCTTCCCCTGGATTCTTGTGCACATGTCTTAGTCCCATCGGCAGACCACAGCCCCATAGATCCTCACTGGCCCTAGAACTGGCAAATGGATGGCAAGGAGCTAGTTTCCTGGTGACCGCCACACCTTTGCTCCTCCTCCTTGGAAGGAGACTCAGATCTCAGGTGCTTGCTTGATTAGAGATGGCCACACCTCCAAGCCACTCTTCAGATGACTCTGGGGGTGGTTGGCTGGTTGCGTGCTCTGTGGACGGAATAACTGGTGTTGGCCTTTATTGTCTTTTGTGTCCTGTGAGTAGACAGACTCCGGCGTTGACATCCCTGTGTTTCTGTGGCCTGAAATCAGTCGAGATGCCACCCTTGAACAGAGTCCCCATACTCCACGTGGGTTCTTTTCCCAGTGTTTTGACGCATTCTGCAAACTGTTGGAAGGCAATTTCTCTCCCCTGTAGCAGCTCCCTCTGCCCTCAGGAATGTGATTAACAATCTGATGAGGCCATAAACCTCTACTTTTCACGTCTGAAAAACAGCAAAGTATGGGAAAGAATGTAAATTATAAATACTGAATTCCTATGGTCAGCAATAATGGAATGGCCTGGGTGGGTTATTTTTTTAATATGGTATGCATATGGCTTTAATTTCTAAGGGGTTGGGTCCTCCCCCACCACTGTATTTCTTGGGAGAACAGATAACAGCAAAATGCCCTGCTGTGATACAGTGTTTTTCCAAAATGAAAAAACAGCATTTTTCTGATGACTCACTGGCCAAATACTTTGAAATGCCACTCTTCGTGGAGGGGGATGGGATGGTAGGTGACAGTGACATTTCCATACTTACCACCTTGGTGATCTGGTGTCTCTCCACCCCAAAATAACCCCCAATGTTCTCACTTGGCAACCTCCTCCCACCCCACCTTAACTTTCTAGGAGGAGGTTTTCGTATAAGATTTTTGAAATTCTCTTCCCGTCTCTCTTATCAGTCAAGGCTCTGCTCCCTAACTGGGAACAGACTTCTGATTGCCGCCACGAGCAAGAAAGACAGCCACAAAGCAAAGAGGCTGTGCAGGTTTGAGTTTCCGTTCCAGCGGTGGGTCAGCGCCTGGCTTAGATTTCACACCCTGGGCAGCAGCAGCCCCGCACTTTGCTGAGGTAGGAAAGAGCCGCCAATCACCGCGTGAATTCCTGCTGCTGTTCTCAGACCACAGAAGCCAATGTGTGGTATTGCTGTGCTGGTGTTCAGCATTTTCCCCCTTAAACCCTCCCTCGTCCCAGTTCAAAATGATGGGTGAAAGCTGAAAAAACACCCAGAGCCCAAAATTCCCAAACTCCTATTATAACAGCCCACGCCTGCCGCAGCACCTATGAAAGTGAATAGGGCCGTGTTTTTCTTGGTGTGGTCAGTTAAGTATGCTGACGGTGGAGGAGTGTGCGTGAGAAGAGGATGCCTGAAATGGCAACCATATCCCACAGAAACACATAATCTCACAAACACCTATTCACTCAACACTCACCCTTTGTGTCTTCTGCCGCTTTCTGTGGACCACATTTGAGTCACAAAATCCCAGGCTCAGCTTGAGTGCAATCATAAATGTATCCACCTACAGAAACACATAATCTCACAAATACCTATTCACTCACACACTCACCCTTTGTGTCTTCCTGTCGCTTTCTCTGGACTGCATTTGAGTCACAAAATGCCAGGCTCAGCTTGAGTGCAAGGCTAGCCAGACCACACATAGGGCATGAAGGAGAGGCCGTTGCGGTTCTCAGTAACATCCACATATGTTTATGCTTTGGCCACCCAGATCACCTCAGCTGCAGGTCCATTCATCAATACTGTGTGTCTGCCAAAGAGTTTCTGTTTATGTACATCTAAGAAATTCCAACAGAAAGGAGATAAGCCCAACACCATTATCCATTAAAAAAAAAAGTATGCATCTTGTTCTCACTTATAAGTACACTGGCCAGGCGGGTGGCTCACGCCTGTAATTCTTGCACTTTGGGAAGCCGAGGCGAGTGGACCACTTGAGGTCAGGAGTTCAAGACCAGCCTGGCCAACATGGTGAAACCCCATCTCTACTAAAAATACAAAACATTAGCCAGCCATGGTAGCAGGTGCCTGTAACCCCAGCTACTCAGGAGGCTGAGGCAGGAGAATCACTTGAACCTGGGAGGCGGAAGTTGCAGTGAGCCAATATCGCACCACTGCACTCCAGCCTGGGTGACAGAGTGACTTCGTCTCAAATAAATAAATAAATAAATACCCATTAAGCAACGGGTGTACATGGACATACAGAGTGAAATAATAGACACTAGAGACAACAAAAGGTTGTGGGGGAGGGTTGAGGAATTGCCTGTTGGGCACAGTGTCACTTCGGGTGATGGGTGTACGGAAAGCCCAGGCTTCACCATTCCTTCATACATGCATGTATGAAATCTGCACTCGTACCTCCTAAATACACACATTTTTAAAAAATTAATAATAAAGGCCGGGCGCGGTGGCTCAAGCCTGTAATCCCAGCACTTTGGGAGGCCGAGACGGGCGGATCACGAGGTCAGGAGATCGAGACCATCCTGGCTAACACGGTGAAACCCCATCTCTACTAAAAAATACAAAAAACTAGCCGGGCGAGGTGGCGGGCGCCTGTAGTCCCAGCTACTTGGGAGGCTGAGGCAGGAGAATGGCGTAAACCCAGGAGACGGAGCTTGCAGTGAGCTGAGATCCGGCCACAGCACTCCAGCCCGGGCGACAGAGCAAGACTCCGTCTCAAAAAAAAAAAAAATTAATAATAAAAAGTTGGCTTAAAAGCAACAGTGGCAGCCAGGCATGGTGGCTTACGCCTATAATCCCAGCAATTTGGGAGGTCAAGGCAGGTGGATCACCTGAGGTAAGGGGTTTGAGACCTGCCTGACCAATATGGTAAAACCCTGTCTCCACTAAAAATACAAAAAAAAAAAAAAAAAAAAAAAAA
>NC_045440.1:97110390-97141190 GCF_002776525.5 Piliocolobus tephrosceles
CAAAAAAAAAAAAAAAAAAAAAAAAAAAAAAAAAAAAGAAATAGCTGGGTGTGGTGGCGTGCGCCCATAGTCCCAGCTACTCAAGTGGCTGAGACAGGAGAACTGCTTGAACCCAGGAGGCAGAGGTTGCAGTGAGCTGAAATCACGCCACTGCACTTTAACCTGGGTGACAGAGCGAGACTCCATCTCAAAAATAATAATAAATAAATAAATACATGAAAGCAGCAGCGGCTTCCCCTGGTCCAGATGGTGCCCTCTTGTGTAGACAGTGTTGTTAAATGCATACCCATCAGCTGGAGGACACTCGATGACACTCTGGAATGCGGAAAGAGCAGGGCAGATGAAAATCACCAAACACCCTCTGAATGAGCACGCACATCAGTCAACAGGAAGTCTCTGCTATCTTGTGATCAGTTTTCACTTTCACGTGATTGACTGTTATGTTAATAGATTATGAAATGGAAGTGATAAAAAAAAAGTGGATGCATCAGCCTTGTATTTGAAGTCAGTTTTGTAAGGAAAACTTACAAAGGGAAATGACAGAATCAGAGTTCTAGAGTAATGGATGCTCCAAAATGTGATTGTTGGCCTGTAAATTATCTTGTATTGTCATGGGTTTTTCAGGCGACATTGCTGCGAGCAGCAGAATTGCCTTTTAGGTTTGGAACAATGGTGTAAACACAACTTCTGGCGCTCTGCTTCAGAGCTGGCCAGCTTCATGAAATCTCACCCAAAATGGGTATGAGAGAGTTGGCCCAAGGACAGAAACAAGGGTCTACATCTTGTGTGAGATCCACTGCCTCAACCTTTTTCATTTGTACTGTTTTAGCCCTTGATTTTTAAATATTGCAAATGGTTGTATCTTGTTTAAAAAAATTCTTTAATGTCCAGCTGCTCCAATTGGGAGAGGGAAAAGGAATATTGAGGTTTTCCAAATAAATTGTTTAATATTTAATAAGATATTTAATATCTTATTTTCACTAGGACTCTAGGATAGTGACATCACCTTTGTGCTGTTGAGTTGCTAATGTGACTGGCATGTGATGTTTTAACCCTCCTTGGCAAAATAGTTTCTATCAAAGCTTTCTATCAAAGCTAACGCTTCCTTAGGCTGTGTACCATGCCCCTTCCTTCATGCCTTTCATGGATTTTCTGATTTATTCCTCACGAGATCTTCACTGATGTTGCCCCATTTTACAGATACAGAAACGAGAGGTTTGAAGAAGCTAAGTGACTCAGGTCATCTTCTAGAATGCAGATCTCGATCCTTTACCTGAGATGTGATAGTGTAAGAACTCTAGCTCACACACCAGATTTTTCTGGTTCAAATGCTGCCCCTACCACTAACAAGCTGTTTAACTTTGGGCAAGTTATTTCATCGCTGTGCCTCCGTTGCCTCCTCTGGGAACTGGGAATGATAATACCTACCTCACAGGGTTGTTAAGAAGAAATTCCAAATGCATCTTTTACAAGCACATACAACAGTGTCCAGCCCGTCATGACTGTTCAGTAAATATGTGTGTAACATAGTTATGCTGACTGCCTCTTTAGAGGCAGGGAAACATTACGAGGCAATTGTGATAAACTAGGTAGGAGCTGGTGAGGACCTGAACTAGGGCAGCCTTTGGATGGAGAGGAAGAAACAAACTAGAGAGACCTTACAGAGAGAAGCAGTGGGGCTTGATGCCAAATGAGAGGGATTCAGGATAAAGCCCATACTCCTTGGCAGCTCAAGGGAGCACCAGGATCCCACCCAGCTATGTGTCCAGCATCAGCTCCTGCTGATCCCCGTATCTCCATGCTTCTCCCTTATGCTTAGCACTGTGGAACCACTGGGCCTCCGTACAGCCCTCCAAGTGCACCACACTCCCAGGCTCCTGCCTGGAATGCCTGCCCCTGGCATTCTGCCTGGCAAGCTCCACTCATGCTTCAAGTCTCAGTGCAAACACTCTACACTCTATTTCTGTGAAACTCCCCTTATCCCCGATGCACTTGGAAGTGCTCTCCTGTGCTGTTACTCACCTCTTTGATACCGGTGCTGTTGCAGATCTCAACTAGACTCCAGGCTCCTTGGGTGTTCATCCCTAGCACCTGGCACGCAGCAGGTGTTCAGTAAATGCTCTCAGAGTGAGATTGCAGGACAGAGGGCACAGACTAACCCTCCCTGGAGGTGACACTTCCGGTGTGGGTTGTTCCGGTTCCGATTCTGTAGAAATGCTATAAAGGTTCTCTGGCCCATGTGCCCCTCAGCCTCCATGTGGCGGTAGGGCCCTGCCACCTCCACTTCTTTAGCTGGCACATTCAGCTGTGTCTGAGGGCCTGCACCTGGCATTGCTTACTTTTTTTTGTAAGAGCTCCACCAATTGTAGAAATTGATAACCACTGCGTTGGCATGCTAATCAGAAAATACCTTATTTTCAAGTTTCTTAGAACATTCCTTCTTTGGAGGTAATGACTGAGGACCAATTTCTGATCATTAGTACTTGAGCTGGGACAGGTGCCAAGGCATCCACTCTCCTCCCCCAGTACCTGCTTTGATCTTGCCAGATCCCAAAGAAGGCTATGATTTTCTCCGTTGGATGCCAGTTCATGGGTATAACTCAAACTTCAGCTTTTGTGGGGTTCTCCATTTGGGGTTCACAATTCTAGAGGTTCTTTAATAAAAATAATATCAAAAGCTCTTACTCTTGAAATTTCACAAAAA
This sequence comes from Piliocolobus tephrosceles, assembly GCF_002776525.5. Lineage (NCBI taxonomy): Eukaryota > Metazoa > Chordata > Mammalia > Primates > Cercopithecidae > Piliocolobus > Piliocolobus tephrosceles. The sequence continues at coordinate 97,113,095 of NC_045440.1, forward strand.
TGAATGCCATGTGTCCCCATTGCTAGGCTAATTCCCAGGATATTGGAAGACGCCCATGCAAAGGAAGGGAGGGGACTCAAGAGCATAGCTTCATTAACTTCACAGTGAATCCACCTCTAATATAACCAGGATAACTCGCTTCACCTGCTTGGAGTTCAAGTAAGCCACATCTCATATTTTTCCAATTAACAGCTCAGATCTCGAGACGCCATTACCAGCTGGAAGTGCAGCATGTCCCTGCCTTCTTCCACCCCACCCAAATTCTCTTTTCTTTTTTTTTCCGAGATGGAGTCTTACTCTGTCACCCAGGCTAGAGTGCAATGGTGTGATCTCGGCTCACTGCAACCTCTGCCTTTCGGGTTCAAGCGAGTCTCCTGCCTCAGCCTCCTGAGTAGCTCATATTACAGGCATGCACCACCACGCCTGGCTACTTTGTGTATTTTTAGTAGAGACAGGGTTTCACCATGTTGATCAGGCTGGTCTCGGACTCTGACCTCGTGATCCGCCCGCCTCGGCCTCCCAAAGTGCTGGGATTACACGTGAGCCACCGCGCCTGGCACAAATTCTCTTAACATAGGTATTTATTCCACCCACTGGGGTGGAAGAACGGGGCGGTCCCACCAACTTGGGGGCACTATGAGGTAGGCACTCTGCTCCCCAAGCTCAACCCAGGGCAGTGAACTGTTGTCCACTCTGGCGTGATGCTGTTTTCCATTTCCACCCCACAGTGATAGTGCTTCCGCTTGGGAGGCTGGGTGTCACCGTGCCTGGAAGTCACTCCCAAAGCACAAGACAGTGCCAGGGAGGTTGGAAGTTCAAACCTCCAACACAGTCTACTCCAGACCCAGCCCTTGCCCCATGAGGAGCCCAGTTTTCCAGCCAGGCAGCCCCTTTATTCATGAGGAATCCCTTTGTGGGCTTGGTATCCACCCAGAATCAACCTAATCCATCTAGGAGATTCCCATAGGGCTACCTCAAAAGGAAAGAGGTGGAACCGTTGGCCTCTGGAGATTTGTCACCTCTCCGGAACAACTTGCTAATGGAGAGTATTGCAAGTGGGTGCTTCGCTGGGCCACAAAAGCAAAACAAATAGTTCTGCTGCAGCAGGTCCCCAAGTTCCAGTTTTATGGCTCTTTCCCCATAAGGAGCTGGCTGGATCCACTTCAATGCATCTGACAGTTCCATACGAGAGCTGCTTCCTTCCTGATGGAATCCACCGCCCCTCTGGTTTTCAGATGGGACTGCAATGTTTGTGGGGGATCTTCCGGAGCTTTGCTGAGCCCCAGGGTCTAGGCTGCCAGGGGCTGCATCTGCTCTGCATCTAGGGAAGATGTTCTTCCTTCTGTGTCTTCTGAGGCTTAGTTACTGCTCTGATCAAAAAAGAGTCCTAAAGAAAAGGCACTTCCATTGGTGGTTCTCCCCAAACTGAACTAATTATCTTTCATCCTCCTAACTCTATCCTGTTGTGGTGAGTTTAGGTTGGGGAACTATTAAAATGACCTTCCCTCCTGCATCCGCTTACTGCAAGCTTTCCAGACAGGCAATGATGGACCACTGAAAACATTTTATCCCTGAACAAAACATATTTGTGTTTTTTGAAAATGTGTTCTCTCAAGAAAGCCAGCCCCATGTGCAACAACCTCCATTTCCAAGCAAGTGACTGTGTTAATCTGACTTCTCCCTAGTGTTAACTGAGCCAGACGTGAAACATTCACTTGGCCACAGGGAGAGGTGGACTCGTTGTTCTGTAAGATTACAATCCCATAATCTACCTACTGATCTCTTCTGCTAATGGAAGCCAGAGTCTGGGCTACATTAAAAGGTGACTGGGGAAATAAAACAGAATAGCACATTTTCACCTTCTTTCCTATCCAAGGAGAGTTGCTCCCAGATGCTGTATCTGCAGTCCAACTTCTGACTGGCAAAGAGTTCAAGAAGGAGGCTGTGGCCTGGATGGCAGAACACCCTGCATGAGATGGCTATCACATGCTGACACATACACAAGCAGACAGGGGAGACAAGGAGCAACGAAGCAGTTTGAAGGAGGGGCTCAGGGTCAAGCCTTGGTTGAACCCCTTACATTGCATAGGTCAAGACACTGAGGCCCAGAGTAGTGCAATGACTTGGCCAGGGCCACACGGCTGGTAATAGCAGAGCCAGGGTTCAGGCCACCTTCAGATTCCTACTCCTAGCTTCTTGCCCTTGTACACCACGTCCACCCATGAGCCACTAAAGATGAACCACATGTTGCTTGTGCAGCCTTGGGGCTTCATACACTTAGGGGATGTGTCCTTTCTACCAAACTTCTTCTTCTCTTCCATGACACCACATTTCTCATCTTCAGAAGCCAGCTCCACTCTCTGAAGCCTTCTGTCACTGACTAACAGTTCAGAACTTTAAAGGGCATGTATATACACAAATAGGATGCATCCAGCCAAGGATGCTTATCAAGAGTGACAAAAAACCCCGCAAAAGTAGAGTATCAGGAGTGGCCAACCCTGGGGTGATTTGAGGTGTTTAGAAAAAGTAAAGGACTATTATTTAAAAGAAAATGGGCACAGCTTACAAACTCCACGTATAGAACAAGAGTAGGAGACAAAAGAATGGGTGTTCACTCCTTGGGAATAGAGTCCAATCTGATTGTGTCTCTCTCACTGCTGCAGTTCCTTCTCTGATTTCTATTTTCCCTTTATCAGGGCTCATAAGCCACACTCTAGCCCTCCCTCATGCCCCTAGTCACTTTCTCCCCTCATCTCTGTCCCCAGCCATTCCGGACTGTTTCCATTGCTTGAATATTCATCAGGGTCTTTTTCATCACACCCTTTCCCCTACCCTGCCACTAGGAAGCTCATCTTCACCCTTTAATTCTCAATCAGAACAGTTCTGTAGCAAGACACACAGGCTAGCTTGTTACCCCCATGGCATTTACCTCCTTTTGTGAGTAACATGAAAATCTGAGGGAGCATCAGTCAGGAATCTGCCTTGACTATGAACCTGAGTTGTTTAGATTTCGTTTATATGTTCTCCATCAAGAGAATCCCATTCAAACTAGAAAAGGCAGTGCAGACACGGATAGAAGAGAATTGAAGCCCACAATAGCAGCTGACCATGTCAGGTGCAGTAAATATGCTTCTGTTGCAGTAAATATGGTGCTGAAGTTCATAGTTGTGGTGGGTTAACCCCTGAGAAACAAGAAAGTATTGTATCAGGAGAGAGAAGAGAAAAAGTAGATTTTGAAAACTGCAGGGCAACAAGCTTGGTCTTAATCCCCAGTAAAATTCTGGAGCAGATTATTAAAGGGTGGTCTGTGACCATCTTTATAGAAGCAAGCATTGATCACTGGGCATTAGCAGAGGTTCACTAAGAATAAGCCATGCAGAGCTAATGTTGTATTGCTTTTACACACAGTTATCAGATTGGGAGATCAAGGGAATACTACAAATGAGCAAATAGCAGAGTATATATCCCACCTAAGCAAAAATAAAATAAAATAAAGGACCCACCTCGACTTTGGGAAAGGCAGTGTGCTATTATAGTTTCTCTTGAAGATTCACAGGACACATTAGCTCATTAGAGGTTCTGAGAAGTCCTGCACCAAAAAACCTATTTAATACCATCTCACTGATCAAGCATTCTACAGAACACACATGGAAAAAAATGATATTTTGGATTAATTCCAGCAGGTGTTTTGCAAAGTTTTCTATTACATAAACTGTGAGGAGGTAGAGAAATGAAATGTGGAGTTAAAAATAGCTCACTGGAATCACAGCTGCGTAGACAACTGTACTGAAAGAGCGTTAATTAATCGATGAATTGCCACCCTGTTGGAGGTCTCCAATGGATGTCTCAAGGTTCTGCTCTTGGTCCTGGCATGTTCAACATTCTTATCAGTGACTTGTATCACAACATTGAAGACCAACTTTTAAAACGTTCAGATGGCCTAAAGACAGAGAAGCAGCTAATATGCTGTATAACAAATTGAAATACTCTCTCAAAACCAATAAGTGAATCCAACGGGATCCCAATGAAGCTTATTAGAAGCAATGGTTTAAGTAAAGGATGGATGAAATGTGACTTGAAACTAGCTCATATGAAAAAAACCCAGGTTGCAGCTACATCAGGATCAGCCCAACCCAAACGTGTGACAGGTCTACTATGCTTCTTAAGTCAGTGAAGCCATCCTGGGCATGCAAATGGCATGCAGGGCAGGCAAGCCAGGCAGGATGGTCTGGCCACAGTGGGTATTGAACTCTGGTCTTACAGTGCATTTCGAGAGGGACATTGACAAACCGGAGCTATTCAGAGAATAACCAACATCAGGAGAGGTCTAAAGAACTTGTCCCCTGAAAAGGAAAGTCTGGAGAAACCAGGTCTAGATGGTCTATAAGAGAAGATGAGAGGCATGGTGATGACGGCTGGTTTTGAGAGGCAGTGTAGTGTAGTAGAAAAGTGGTGAGCTTGTGTTCAAATCTCTGCTCCAGTACTTCCAACTGTGTGACCTTAGACAAGTTTCTTAATATCTCTAATGACTCTTAATGTCTCTAATGACTCTTCAGAGTCCTTAGATGAGAAACTGTCATCCCTATTGAGTGGGACTATTGGAATGTGTTTGGAGCAGAGTAAGTGGCCAACACACGCTTGTCTTCCCTTTATCCATGTGAAGAACGGCAGTCACGGCGATCAGAAGGGTGACTATTTGCTATAGATTCGTGGGGAAAATTGAGACCAATAGGAGAATTCCCCAAAGGGAGACAGATTTGATGATGAAAAGCAGGAACTTTATAATAACCAAAAACCTGGAAAACAAAAGAACTGGCTCACTGCCTTTAAATTGACACTGGAACTTCCACAGATACTTGTAGAAGAGATCTCTGTTTGGGGTGAGAGGTGGGATTAGATGACCCCCCAGATCCCTTTCTTTTCTTTGCTTTTCTTTTCTTTTTTTTGTAAAAGCCACTTTTAATAGTAAAACCTTCCAGTTATACTACTTAACTGAAAGAAACATCCTTTAGCTCCTTCCTTCCAATTACAGCACACTCTCATTTTGAGATAATTTATCCTTTTCACCCAATTACTAGTATGCCCAACAACGTGTTTCCCAATTTTACACCTTTCTTTACCACTTATGAAGTATGACGTCACTGTTACGCTTTATGAGTTCTTTAAAAGAAATGTGAAATTTAAAGTTTTACTTTGAAACTATTGGATCAGAAAGTATTAAATATTACTACCACATGAGTTAAAACAAAGAATGAAATAAAAAACAAAAGTGGTGTCTATATAATCGGCGAATTACTTGATAAGACATTTTAACTATTTTACAGTTCTGCTTAGTACAAGAATAAACCAGTTCCAAAGTACTACAGTGTTTGGCATTTTTACTGCAAGCTTTAAACCATAGTGTTACTCCTCTCAGCAAGCCATCTCTAAGAAAATGGCAGTGTTTGTGAGTACAAAAATTGTTCTATCCAGTAGGTGGTATTCTACATAATCAAGATAAGAGAATTCTTTATAAAATTGTTTTAAAAAATGCAAAATGACTTGATAATTACCAGCTGTCTCAAAGGCTATAAGAAAAATGCAGCAAATAGAAGTACTCATTGATTAATATTACTTTGTTTTGAGAAAGTCAGAAATGATTCTAAGAAATAAGCAATAATAATAAAAGACATAATTAATACATTATATCTCTTTTAAGCCAAAGCACACTTTTTACCTCAAACAATACAGTTCTAACTTTTACATTCTTAATTTCCTTTCTCCAAAATAGGACTCCATTTTAAACAGAGTTCATTTGAATTGAGTTCATAATCTAAAGTCACTTTTCCCACAGGATGTTTTTATTTCAGTACATAAACTGCTAAGCGGCAAATGACTAAGTCAGTTATAAAGAATTTGTACCACAGCGAATGATAATTTTTAATAACTGTCAATAGGAACCTATAAACTTCTACACCCAAGCCTAAAATAACGTTACTATAGTATTGAGGTCAGAACAAACATGATTCTTCCATTTGGTCAGATTTCATTTACTAAATAATACTATCAAGAAGTCCAAAGAAGAAACTTTAGTGGGTTCTTCCAAAGCTGCATAATTTTCCAAATGATTTTCCTCTGGTTGCAGAGCCTGTTCAGTCCTTCAATCCTTTTTCAGTTGTTTAGCTTTTGCAATGTTTTCTTGGCATTTTGTTTCTTCGTTTGCTCCTTCTCCCTGGCCTCAATCATCTTGGCCAATTTCCAAGACAGTACAGCACTTGCTAGGAACAGTGGAGTAAGGGCCAAAATAACCGTTGTAAGGAAGCCATATGGGTCCTTTGCAGCCCATTCCACAACATACTCAGCCCAAGGCTTCATATCAAACATCCTCTCTGCAGTCTTATGAAGACTGGGGCTTATGCTTGAGTAGCGATCTCTAACTTTGTCCTGCTATTATTAGTGACCCAATCACGACTTCAGATGACCCTTGGTAGTCTGTCTTCTTGAGTTCTACTGTACACATCTGAGAGATGATTTAAATTCTGTACAATTGGCTAGCCTATCAGGGCCGCAGACCCACGGCGACCACGTTCACTCCTGCCCCTCAGCCTTGGCGAGCGCGGGCCGCTTGTCGCGCAGAGCCGAGGGTCCTGGGGGACCCTGGGTTGGCCCAGCCATACTTTGCACCGCCGCCATTTCTGCTGGACACCGGGAGAAAACCACGAAAGCGGCAGCCAGCAGCTTCCCCTACCCCGCCCCAGGGGCTCGGATCGATCCCTTTCAACTCTAAAATCCTATGATTCAAAGATACAGCTAGACTGTTTATTGTTCTCTTCTGTATATAGTCAACTTATATATTCACCCTTCCCATTCATACATAGTACAGTGATACTTATACGTACTTACTTAAAATTATTCCTTTGCCATTCCCCATGTATGGGTTCTTCTCTCTCCTCTATTGGTGTTCCCATTACAGCCTAGTTCAGGAGTTTGTCCACAGTGGGCACTTCATAAATGTTGATAGACTAATAAGAGAGGTCTGTGTAGAGTAAGGACTATGAGTCATTACTCATAATGACTCATACAGGCATATATGTGAACTCATACAGGACTCCTTTGGACTCATACAGGCATGTATTCAAATCTTGGCTCTACTTCTTGGGCAAGTTTCTCCCTGGGCCTCCATGTCCTCATCTGTGAAATGGAGTAGTAATCTTAGCTTTATCAGATGAAATGAAATAGAATTGTTTTAAGTCCTTGGAAAAATAGTAAATATACAATGGATGGCAGATAGAATTATTTTTGTAGTTGCCACCACCGTGAAAGTAAATCTATTTAATACTTATATAGGGGTTTTCTGACTACACAGTAAGAGGCTTAGGAACAAATTGGTTCTTCCCGCACCTACTTGTTTCAAAATATTTTCTCCTAAACAGTGTTCTTGGTTATACCCCAAAGCCTACTTAAGTCTATTCTCCTCTTCCTAGCAGCATATGTGATTGGCACAAAGAGGAATCAACTGGAAATGAGCAAAAATGGAGAGACTGAAGTGGGCATGACTTTAGCCTAGCCAGAAAATCTATGCCAAGGCCCCAGCTGGTCTGAAGCATCCTCACGGGGAGTACCTGCATGCAGTATGCCCCTGCTGGCTACCGAGTGGACCTCCAGCTGCGGCCACTGGAGAACTGGCCCTGCCCTCACCCTCTTGCTGTGCTCTGCAGAACAGGGGAAGTGTTCAAATGAGCATCCCCTCCGGGGCCCCGTGAGCCCCTCCAGATAGGTCCTGATCTTGGTTAGGCCTAGCCCAGCATGGACCATGGCCTGAACTGCAAAATAGTCGACAAGAAAGGAGGGGAGAATAAAGCACAGATGCTTTGTAAATTTTGTAATTGTGGTAAAAAACACATAACGTAAATTTTACTGTCTTAATCATTTTTGTGTATACAGTTCAGTAGTGTTAAATATATTCATATTGTTGTGCAACAGAGCTTCAGAACTTGTGAAACTAGGCTGGGAACAGTGGCTCACACCTGTAATCCCAGCACTTTGAGAGGCCGAGGTGGGTGGATCACCTGAGGTCAGTAGTTCAAGACCAGCCCAGCCAACATGGTGAAACCCCATCTCTACTAAAAATATTTTTTAAAACTATCCAGGAGTGGTGGTGGGTGCCTGTAATCTCAGCTAGTCAGGAGGCTGAGGCAGGAGAATTGCTTGAACCCAAGAGATGGAGGTTGCAGTGAGCCGACACGATGCCACTGCACTCCAGCCTTGGTGACAGAGTGAGACTCCAGCTCAAAAAACAAACAAAAACAAAACAAAAACTTGTGAAATTAAACTCTTCCCCATTAAACAACTCCCCACTTGCCACCCCTCCTCGTTCCCAGCAACTGTCATTCTATTTTCTGTTTCTATGAATTTAACCACTTTAGATACCTCGTATAAGTAGAATCATACTTTATCTTTTTTGTGTGACTAACTTATTTTTCTCATCATAACATCCTCACGGCTCATTATTGTTAACCTCAGTGGCATTACTCACAGCAGCCAAAAGGTGGAGGCAACCCAAGTGTCCATCAATTAATGAATAGGTAAACAAATATACACAAATGGTAGTATATCCATACAATTGAATACTGTTTGTCCATAAAAAGGAATAAGGTACTGACATGCCACAATGTGGATGAACCTTAAAAACACTATGACACATGAAAGAAGTCAGTCCCAAAGGCCACATGTTATATGATGGCATTCATATGAAACTCCAGAAGAGGAAATCCTGTAGAGACAGTAAGTGGATTAGTGGTGGGCAGCACTAATGGGAGACGGAGGCAGGAAGATTGCTTGAGCTCAGAAGTTCACCACCAGCCTGGGCAACATGGCAAGACCCTGTCTCTAAAAAAAAAAAAAAATTAACAACAACAAAAAATTAACCTGGCATGGTGGCATGCACCTGAGGTCTCAGCCCCTGGGGAGACTGGGGCAGGACGGTGGCCCCCCAACCCACACCCGGGGGGGAGAGAGAAAACCACTCTCTCTCACAAAAAAAAAAAAAAAAAAGTAGATTAGTGGTTGACTAGGACTACAGGGATGGGGCAATGGAGGTGGAGTGAGTGATAGCTAAAAAGTACAAGAGTTCCTTTCTGAACTGATAAAAATGTTCTAAAATTGACTGTGGTGATGGTTACACACATCTGTGAATATGCTAAAAACCATTTATTTGTATACCTTATTTTTTAAACCACTGTATTGAAGTATGACTGATATACAAAAAGTTGTACATATTTAATGGGGATAAGCATACACTCATGAAACCATCACCAATCAAAGCCATAAACTCATCCATCACCTCCAAAAGTTGCCCTCTACCTCCTTTATATATTTATTTATTTTAACTAAATTTGTTTCTTTTGTGGCAAGAGTACTTAATATAAGATCTACCTTCTCAGCAAAGTTTTAAGTATACAATACAGTATGGTAACTGTTGGCTCTATGTTGTACAGTACATCTCCAGATTTATGCATCTTGCATATCAGAAACCTTGTACCCTTTGAACAATACCTCCCCATTCTTCCCCACCTAGCCACTGATAACCACTATACTACTCTCTGATTCTATGAGTTTGGCTATTATAGAGTTGTCATAAAAGCGGGATTGTGCACCCTTTGTCCTTCTGTATCTGGCTCATTTCATTTAGCATAACTTCCTCCAGGTTCTTCTATGTCATTGCAAATGAGAGAATTTCCCTCTTTTTTAAAGTCTGAATAATATTCTACTGTATGTATGTACCACATTTTTTAATCCATTCATCCATTAATGGACACTTAGGTTGATTCCATATCTTGGCTAATGTGAGTAATGTTGCAGTGATTATGAGAGTACAGATGTCTCTTCAGAATCCTGACTTCAACTCCTTTGGATGTATACTCAGAAGTGAGATTGCTGGATCATACAGTAACTCTATTTTTAACTTTTCGAGGAACTTCCATACTGTTTTCCATAGTGTTTGCACCAATTTACATTTCCACCATCAGTGTACAAAGGTTCCCTTTTCTTCACACCCTCACCGTTACACTCACACACTGATATCTTTGGGGACTTTTTTGATAATAGCCATTCTAACAGATGTGAGGTGCCAGCTCATGAGTTTGATTTGCATTTCCCTGATGATTAGTGATGTTGAGCACCTTTTCATATACCTGTTGTTCATTTGTATGTCTTCTCTCATGAAATATCTATTCAAGTCTTTTACCCATTTTTAAATAGGGTTTTTTTTTTTTGCTATTGAGTTATGTGAGTTCTTTATATATTTTGTGTATTAACTTCTTATCAGATAAATGATTTGCAAATACTTCCTTGCATTCTGTAGTTTGCTTTTTCACTTATTGATGTTTCCTCTGTTATACAGAAGCTTTTTAGTGGGATATAATCCCACTTTTCTCTCTTTGTTTTTGTTACCTGTGTTTTTTGTGTCATATCCAAGAAATCATTGCCAAGTCCAATGGCTAGAAGTTATTTCCCTGTTTTCCTCTAAGAGTTTTATTGCTTCAGGTTTTACCTTTAAGTCTTTAATCCATTGTGAGTTGATTTTTGCATATGGTGTGAAATTGTGCACTTTATATGGGTAAACTGCATAGTGTATGAATTATGTCTTGATAAAGCAGCTTTTTAAAGAAGACCCATACGTAGCAACAGCACTGAGGAGACCTAGTGCGGATTTGGAGGAGGAGGATTCGGCCTCTCATTTCTGTTTTCTCTGTGCTTCTGCTTCATCCTTCTTCCTGTCTGAGTTGGGCTTTCTCTACTGGCTCTCTCTCTGTCCAGGGAGAAAAGTGGCTTACTCTACATTCTATGGCTTACTCTATATTCCAGCTAGCTGCAGTGCCCATTAAGTAGAATCTCTCACCTATTTCCAATTTCCTGGACAGAGACATGTTTGCCCAGTGTGGTCAGTGCCAGGAAGCAGGCTGCCTGGTTCTTGCAGTCAGCACCCTCCTTAGTAAAACTGTGCAAGATGAGCAGTTCTGATCCTCAGAAGTAACAAAAGTCAATTTTCAAATATTTTTAGATAGAACCACCATGCAGTGAGCACCTGCCATGTGCCATGTACTGTGTCAACTGCTTTCACCTCTCTAACCCCATTTAATCTCTGATCGACACTGTATGAAAGCATGTGCTGACTCAAAGAAAACATTCTCAATTGGATTCAACTTGTGGCACATGCATAATGTCACATCAAGGCCACAGCTGGTAAAATCATCTTCTCAAGGCTAGCAAGAGGCCTCCTGCAATGGGATTACCAGCCACAGAATCTGGTTACCAGAGGGGGGTGTATTTATCTCACCAAAACACAGGGCTGGGGCTTACTCATGATTAGTGAGCCATAGTAGCCAATAGAGAGGTGTTTCTAAAATGTGCTTTAAAACCCAATCTACTGGGAAGAGAGTATGTTGCAAAACCCTATTTGGTTTTTGAACATTAGTCATCTGTGTGTGCCCTGTTTAGAAGTCCTCCTTGGCCTTTGGTTATCCAACATCACTCTTGAGAAAGAATGAGTGCTAGTTCCTGAGGCTGAAGATGGAGAGCAAGACACAAGGAAAATCCATATTTTTTTTAACTTAATCAGTGCTTGTGGAGTAGGCAGAATCCAAATCCAAACCACATTTTCCAAAAAGATTTTCCCTCTTAATTCTTAAATCCATGTGTATTATATGAGAAATCTAATCCGTATGTTTCTTACTCATTTACACTTAACTCATCAAAGCGTTTCCTCTGAAGAACTATTTGATGTCCAAGGAGACCGTAGAGACTTTTTTCCTTTTTACAAGCCTTTGTTCTTAGAAATAAAGAAGCTGCTGAAGTTGTATATGCAAAGAATAAATGAACTTGAACCCCAGAAAGGTTAAACTTTGTTTCAAGTAGGTTCTATATTCGGAAGAAACAACTTTGGGAATGAGCTCTTTTTCTTTTCAAGTCTTTTTTTTTTTTTTTTGCAGGGTGGGGGGAGTGGCCTCCACTTGGATGCTTGAATTTTTTGTGCCAAAATAATTCCCCCTTCAACGGATGGTAGGCACTATTAGGATATCAAGTCCACCTCCTCAAGGCACTCTGAGACGGTCTTCAACTTTTAGTCGGCAGAGACCACACCTAATATTGATCTCTATCTGGCAATTCCTGGCAAAATCTGCACAGAGGGAGATGCATCCTTCCGAGAGTCCAGCATGTGTGATGGAAAGAACAGAGCCCACGGATGAGAGAAGTGCCATGAAACCATCGGCTGGACCACCTCACCTGTCCTCTAAGCAAGACCACGCCCAGGCCAACTCAGAGAAAGTGAGCCCATAGTTAACTTCTTTCATCCCCCACACTCTGAAATTTCTTCCTGAATTTGCGAACATTTGTCTCTATCCTTCACTCATGTCACATTTCATTGCCTGTCTCCTAGTATAGCTGTGACCTGGGGTTATAGGGGATGGGAAGAGGTGCAAGATGTTGTTCTTGCCCCTGAGAGATTCATCATTTGTTTCACTGAGATACAAAAAACCCAACTGAGAAGATCACCAGATGTGCTCTTGGTAAGTGTTCAGGACTTCCAAGAAGGGAAGGATGGCCAGGGAGTGACAGAATGGGAAAAGCTTCCCAGAGCAGGTGGGCCCTGGAGTTGTGAATGACAGCCTGAGCATTGATGCAGCCATATTCAGGAGAAGACACTAGGCACCCAGGGCTGGCATGCATCGGACACTCCTTCAAATTGATGTGTTAAAAATCTTTGCTTGAATTTCACCTGCTAGAGAGACTGAGGCTGAATGCAGAGGGCACGCAGGACTGAAGGGCCAGGGTGGACAGTCTCTATTGCCTCTACAGTTCCCAAACACATCCACCCCACCCAGCAAAACCAGAGCTGTACAGTCAGTTACCTGCCGGCTCAGTGCCCGTCAGTTACTACTTCTCATGGCCCTCGGGAACTTTACAGCCCACCAAAAGTGCTGTCTTTGTTTTCTAGAAAACACATATTTCTTGGTCTCAGTCCATGTCTAGTGAAATGAGGTTTCAGGTCCCCTTATGGTCTGTTATGGGGTATCTATCTAACTGAGATGACATGAAATTTGTGCAAATATTTGGCTCGGTGTGTAGAGAGAAGGAACAATGCTGAAGAAGAGAAAACCTGGTCTAGGAATACAGCAGTGGCTGTTTCTCCTACATGCCAGCCTAGTCCTTGGCATCTTACAAGCACATTCTTAATTATCTATAACAGCACCACAAAGCACATATGGTGAAGCCTGTTTTACAGAGGAAGAAGGAGGTACATAGAGGCTAACTCATTTACCCAGAGGCAGCTAATTAGGAGTGAAGTTTGGTTAGGAACTCATGTTTCAGGGTGGGGCGCAGTGGCTCATGCCTGTAACTGCAGAGCTTTGGGAGGCTGAGGCAGGATGATCACTTGAGGCCCCAGGAGTCTGAGACCAGCCTGGGCAATATAGCAAGACCTCATTGCTACAGAGAAAAGAATTAGCCAGGCATGGTGGCTCACGCCTAATAGTCCCAGCTACCTGGGGAGGCTGTGGTGGGAAGATGGCATGAGACCAGGAGTTCAAGGCTGCAGTGAGCTGTGATCATACCACTCCACTCCAGCCTTGGTGACAGGGCAAGAACCTATCTCTTAAAAAAGGAAAAGAAAAAAAGAAACCCATATTTCAGTCAATGACAGACCATATATACAATGGTAGTCGCCTAAGAATAATCTTGGAGCTGCTCTACACAGATGTACCATTAAAACGTTTTTATCCCATAATTTTACTGTGCCTTTTCTATGTGTAGGTGTGCTTAGATACACAAACACCATTGTGTTCTAGTTGCCTAGAGTATTCAGTATGATAACATGCTGTACAGGTTTTTAGCCTAGGAGCCATAGGCCATTCCACATGGCCTGGGTGTGCAGTAGGCTATACCACCTAAGTTTGTGTACATTGTGATGTTTTGCACAATGGCAAAATTGCCTAAAGACACATTTCTCAGAACATATCCCATCATTCAGCAGCATGTGACTGTGCAGGGCTAGGTCAACACAGGATAGCTCTTGCTGATCCTAGCCTGCGTTTGTCCACTAGGCTATGCTGCCTCTCACTCAGATAAAAGGGAAGAGTCCTTGGTGGAGACTTCTGGAGGACTATAAAGGAAAATTGGACCTGATTGCAAAGAACTGAATGCTGACCTCATGCTTCCCAGTTTTCATGGGCTGTGATGAACAGGATGGAGTGGCGGTCGCAGAGTAGAGTGAGGAAGAGTGATGAGGAGCCACTGAGAAACCTGCAGATCCAAGGGAGAGACAGGGAAGCTGGAAGCAGAGAAGGGAAACTGGAAGCAGGGGAAATGGAACCATGAGCAAAGAGAGAAGAGGCTTAGGTGATTCTGCCTTATGTAAGGGTCAGCGGTGGGGTTGGAGGGAGAGAAGAGTAAGTTTCTTATCCTGAGAAAACACTGGTGACAGTGAAATTTGGATGTCAAAGAAAGGCATGGGTTTAAGGGGAAAAAGGCTGAGTCTGTCGTGTCTGAAGTTCTGGGGAAACTTCAGCATCCAGGCTTCTGGTCTGTGCTGGAGAGTGGTTAGTGCTGGACCAGAGGACTCCCCTCACACTGAGTTACTGAAAGCCGTGGTGGGAACTGCGGATGGATGGAACCACCAGGCAGAAAAGCTGAGCAGCTCCTGAACAGTGAACCTTTGGGATCACTACACTGTGTTTCTCACAATTCAGTATCGCTGCTTCTCAGTGGAGGCTCTGCTGCCTCCATGGGAGAGCACTGGAAAGTAGAGGGGATGCTTTTGATTGTCCCAGTGGTTGAAGGACGGTATAGGCCTTCAATAGATACACAGGGACATGAGGAAACAAGATGTTCTGCAATGCAGAGGGCAACTCTGCAAAGTGAAAAATTTCTCTGGGGTCCTCTGGATTTGTAGATATCTCATTGGGCATTCATTTAGGTGAAAAATCTATTTTGAAGTCTCTGAGCCCAGAACCTAATTACAGTTTCCATATATACCTATATATTTTGCTTCATTTAAATTTATACGTATTTTTGTAGGAGTGTAACCATATAAATAGAGAGAAAATTGTACTTTGTTTTGTTGGAATTTGACTGAACTCTTTCATTTCAGGAAATCACGTTTCTGCTGGCAACATCACTTCTAAAATTTGAGTGACTACTCTGCATTGACACCTATCTCATTAGTGGTGATTTTACATATTCATTGAAGTGTCTGATTATTTTGTATTAAGTGCTCTTGTCTAACATTAAATTAAAATATATATTTTTCTCTATAGATTTCTTTCCTTTTATTTATTCTTTATACTTACAGTTAGGTCATTATATTTTTAAAAAAAAATTATGTGTGCATATTAGTTATTTTATCTATACAGTTTATTTCAGGAGAGTGAAAACAGTGTTACAAATTCATTGTGATAAGGAGGGGTTGGAACTGATGGGGTTGAGAACCGCTAGTTCTAAACTAGCACTATCCAGTAGAAATAGAATAGGAACCACAAATGTATTTTACATGTGCTAATAGCCACCTTAAAAAAAATAAAAGGACGGAGTATTACTCAACCTTAAAAAGGAAGTAAATCCTGTCACATGATTTGACATGGCTGAAGCTTGCGGACATTATGCTAAGTGAAAGAAATCAGTCACAAAAAGTCAAATACTGTACGATTCCACTTATATGAGGTATCTAAAATCTATAAATTCATAGAAACAAGAACTGGTTGGTTGCCAGAGCTGAAGAGAGAGGCATATGGGGAGTTTGTTAATGGGTATAGAGTTTGAGAGTTGCCAGATGAAGAAGTTCTGGAGATCTGTTTCACCGCAACGTAAGTACACTTAACACCACCGAACTGTACACTCAAAAGTAGTTAAGAGTGTAAATTTTATGTTATGTGTTTTTTACTATAATAAGAAAATTAATAAGAGTGGGCAATACTAATTTCGATAACATGTATTTATGTAACTCAAAATATTAAAAATACTATCATTTCAATATGCAATCAATATAAAAATTACCAATGAGATATTTTATATTCTCTTTCTTGCACAAAGTCTGAATTCTGTGTGCATTTGACACCTACAGCACATATCAACCAAGCCTGGCCGCATTTCCAGTGCTCAGATGCCACACATGGCTAGTAGTTACAGCAAATGCTAACGACACTTGTTGAGCAGACCTTTAGCACCAGGCATTGCTGTGGGTCCTTTACATGGAATTACTCTTCCCATCCTTGGCCCTATGAGGTAGGCACCAGGAAATTGAAGCACAGAGACCTTGAATAGCACACTTAATGTCAAGAGAAACTGTGGCCAAGTGGAGAGCTGAGCCCAGGCATTCTGGCTCCAGAGCCCGTGCCTTAATCACTGTGCATAGGCACCCTCGTGGGGCTGTTCTCTTGGACTCCTGTTCTGGCCAAGTGGGAGTCCTCTTTTCCCAGTGGGATACCAGGAGTATGCTTCCATGGGCTTGCTCTTCCATGGGCTCGCACATTCCACGAAAGGGTAGTCCTGGCATCCCCCTGGGAAACTGAACCCTGGCTGCACAGGTTTTAGGGCGTCAAAAATCTGGCTGGCCCCCAGGGAGCCAGTTAGACTTGTCTCTTCCTGCTTCCTGCTGAGCATAGCAGACGCTGGCCAGCCCATCTGCAAAGAAGAAAGAAGCCTGGGTTTGCTTCACAGCCACCTTCAGTGTTCTCTATTCTCTACAT
Organism: Piliocolobus tephrosceles; assembly: GCF_002776525.5. Taxonomy (NCBI): domain Eukaryota; kingdom Metazoa; phylum Chordata; class Mammalia; order Primates; family Cercopithecidae; genus Piliocolobus; species Piliocolobus tephrosceles. The sequence continues at coordinate 97,129,816 of NC_045440.1, forward strand.
TCCCATTAGGAGAGGTAGTGGGCCTGGTGAATCAAGACAGAACATACAGATGTGGCAGAAAGATGATCCCGACACACACATCTAGTAAGAACTTGCTACCAGCACCTTGCTGGTGAATTGCTTGCATTCCAGTAACATTTTCTCCTGAGTTTCCCTTAATAAAGACAGATTTCTTCACTTCCTGAGGCTCCCTCAAGATTATACTGACAACTTCCCCATTAATTATCAAATTACGCCCCGTCACAAAATGATTACATTTGCTTCCTACCTAAACACTTCCCCTCATTTGTGAAAAGTCTCATTTAAACTAATATGCTTTTAACTTGCTCAATTTCAACACCTCCATAGAGGCTACTAATGAGCTGATTCCTTGCCCAGCTGGTCCCTCGGCCCTTCCTTGTGTTCTCCGTTCCAAGACCAATTTAGATCTTGCAGTACGGGAAAGGGGAGGACTCACCCTCTGAGTTGAATGCTTGGTGGGAGCCTTTTTGAGTGACGTGTATACTTAAACACAGGACCTTGAGCTTGAGCCCCCCACAAAAGTGATACTCCACTTGCTGCTTCCAGAAATGTGAAAATTGCTTTAAAGTGGGGCCACAGGAGCAAAACAACCTCCCAGTTTCAACGGGGTAGCTTAATGAGTCAGGTAATTAGACCCAGATTCCCTTTACAGGGGCCTCTTAATTATTATTTAATAAAGAGATGATTCCAGGCTATGACCTGCAAGGCTGGCGGCATTAAAACCGTGAAGCTGAAGAAATACTTCCTCCCAGATGTTGTTCTCCTCTGGCAGGGAGACAAAGGTACTCTGAAAAGACCCCTCAGCCTTTCCTTATGGAGAATGTCATGTGCCAAGCAACTCCTCTTCCTGGCACTGTCTTCTCCAAGGTGTCAGATGGGTCACTTCACTGGAGTGCTGGGAATCAGGTCAGTCTGTTCCTCTGATTAACCCTGATCTCATTCTGCTGGCAGCAGGCAGTAGCCTGAGGCCCTGCTGCCTTCTGAAGGCTGCCCACTCATGCCAAGGCTGCTGGGAGCAGGAAGAGCTGACAAGCACACACCAAGAGCCAGGCTGTGTTCTAAGTGCTCTCAATGCCCTGCCTCCTTAAATTTTCACACAATATCATTATATTTCCCTCCCCATTTTACAGATCAGGAAACTGAGGCTCACTGGGGCTATTCACACTGTCTAAGGTCACACAACTAATAGTTGGGAGAGCTGGGATTTGAACCCACACACCTCTAACTCCAGAGCCTAAGGGCTTAACTTCTATGTCATATTCCTAGGGATTAGCTGACCAGGGAGAAAATTATTTGGCTATGTTTTCATGGCCAGAACTTGGGTGGGTTATCCAAGTGCTCCATTGTCATCAATATTAATGATGTATCATGATCTGGCCCCTGTCCAGGGGCATATAGAGTCAGTCATGGTGACCCCATCCAAGGTATATTCCTTAGACTAGAGGTCCATTATACCAACCAGACCAACAGGAGGCCCTCCCTGGGATTTTTCATATTGGAATTTAAAAAGATGGGTGCAACTTAGCATTTGTGAGGCCCAAGTTGCTACAGGTTATGATCCAGATGCATGGAGAAGACAACACCGACAACACACGGAGGAAGAATTCCAGTGATATTTGAGTCTTTGATTCCAGTCCCTGAGGCACAACTGTTGTGTTTCCTATAATTCAGTTAAGTGAACCAACCAACATCCCCTTTTCACTCAAGCTAGTCCTAATTAGGTTTCTAACTCCATTGCAATCAAAACAGTTCTAACAATCTATGCTCTAGAATTTGATGTACTGGGAACAATGGTGGAGTCTCTACAGGGTTTTAATCTGTGCTTTTACCATAAGCCAGAAATTCTGTGTTAGCAGTGAAATAATATCATATTAAAGATTTGTGCTGTGTTATATTAAATTAAATTAATTAAATATTCTCTGGTCACAAGGGACTAAAAACTAAAACAGCTTAAGCAAAAAACAAAAAACCAAGGGGTGGAGGCACTACTAGAATACCAGAGCAACCCTGAATCCAGGGAAGAGTGGGAGACCCAGACAGGCAGCTGAGACATGGGATAGAGGTATGAAGAACAGCAAGGAGGCTCTTGTAGTGTGGGCTGTGGCAATGGCCCGCAGGAGAGATGATAGGGCCAGAACCAAGGCAGTTGATTGTGGGCCAGTTATAATGGAGTCAAGAGATATTTTGTTGATAGAAGTTTTTAGACTTGGTGATTGATTAAAATTGGGGAGATGACATTGGAGGTGCCCAGGGTGATTCCCATGTGGAGGGTGATGCCATTAGCTGAACGGTAAACGCGGGAGGCAGAGCAGATTTCGGAGGTGCTGGAGGAGCAATAGGTAATAAGCTTGGCCATGGGTAGCTGGCTGGTGTCCAGGTAGGAGTGGCTCCTTGAAGCTAGCATGCTGTGTTCTGGCATCATGACGACGGTGTGCTGTGGCAGTCACCTGCTAGTCACAGCCTCAGTCCTGACCCGCTCATCCTAACCAGGGCCTCACACCCCTTTCCATCTTTCTCTCAGTGCTCCTAGTCACCAGGCAGTCTTCTTATTTTGTCCCTGCATTACCCAGCAGATTTGTCAGGACTGGTATTATCTCCCTGGTAGAACTTGGGCACCTTTCCATGGGATTCTGCTCCTTCCTGCTGCCCAGTTGAATTGACCCACCTTAGATAACTTCCTCCCTGGAGTGGTGGGAAAGGATGGCTAGCACTGTTAAAAACAAACCAAGGAGACCTGCTGTGGAAAACAGACTGCAGCCAATTTGGCTCTCATAATTCTTAGGTTCTTTTTGAAAGGTATCTATGGCCTGCCTTAGTTAAAACAAGATGAGGATTAGAGATCCCCTCTACTATGGCTACCCATCCAAGGGTAGGTTGCACTGAAAGCAAGACCCAGACCAAATTCTGCTATATATATAAACATTTACTAATAAGCAGGCACTGTAACACACGTAAGTATTTTTCTAAGCTTGATGAGATGTTTGTTCTCTATATGACACACATCTTGCATGATGAGAAAATATTCTAGTGGCAGAATTCATGTGGGCTACTAGTCAGATTCAGGCCAGACAGCATAGAATCATCTGTTATGTGTGTGTGGCATAAGACCAGATGGAGTCTTAGGCTTGGTGGGACATTATGAAAGGTGTAAGCTGTTGAGCTTGAAAAATTCTTACACTCTGTGCACACAAGCATGGAGGGCCCTTACCGTATTCTTAGTCATCCATATATCTTGTGAACAACTCATTTCATTAATGAAAAACTAGTTCTAAACCCATTATACACATGAATAAACGCTCTGGTGCTGAGGGAAGACACAGATTGCTGAAGCTCTTGCAGAAGCTACCTCTAGAGTGTGGACTTCCGATTAGAGCCTTTCAAAGCTAATGAAACACTCTGGAGTATGTATCCTTGATCAGAGTACTTCACATGTTAGTGGATCGCTCCTAAGGTGTTGATTGAAAAGAGCACACATCTCTCAGTTGATGCTGAAGTATTTAAAAATAAATTACATGCTGTATCATTCAAACCATGCACTTTCCTCGGAACTTTTGCATAAGCTGTTCTCTGCATATGCTATCTTCATCCTCTTCTCGTCCTCTTTGCCTGAAAAGCTCCTATTCAGTCTTCAGGACTAAGTATAGGCTGTCATCTCCTCCAGGAAGCCTTCCCTGATCCTCACTCCAACAAGGCTAAGTTGAGTGTCTCTCCCATGTGTTCTTGTAACATCTTGTGCTACTTGCTACTTCTTAGTTTTGAGAGTGAGCAGTCTCTTCCTTTGACTTGACTGTAATTCCTAGTCCCTGTATCCCTAGTATCAAGCCAAAGAGGTACTCAATTTGTTTGTAAAATCGAATTAAATTCAAAAGAGACTGATGTTGTTTTCCTTTCCCTCTGCTTCCCACCAATGTGTCAGAAGCGGGATCGCCTAACTGTGTACTTGGCCAAAGATTATAACTGATGAGAAGGAATGGATGAGAATAATTTGGAAAGGGCCAAATATAGAAATATTTTTACTTGTTTTCACTTTACTTTATTTATTTATTTTATTTTTTGAGACAGGGTCTTCCTTTGTCACCCAGGCTGGAGTGCAGTGGCACAGTCTCAGCTCAATGTAACCCTCGCCTCCCGGGCTCAGGCAATCCTCCCACCTCAACCGCCCGAGTATCTGAGACTACAGGCACACACCACTATGCCTGACTAATTTTTGTAATTTTTTTTTTTTTTTTTTTGGTAGAGACGGGGTCTTGCCACGTCACCCAGGCTGCTCTCATACTCCCAGTCTCAAATGATCCACCTGCCTTGACCTCCCAAAGCTCTGGGGTTACAGGCATGTGTCACCATGCCAGACCTGTTTTCACTTTAGATGCTCCAAGTGTTCACTGAGTTTGCTCTTAGGGTAAGCTCTGGAGCTGGAGTTGTGATGAGGATCTTCTGCACCAGCTGAACTCTGATATTTATCTCGAAGAGAAGAAAGCAGCCAGAAGCCTTATTCATCCGATGTTTCTCTAAGAGTCAGGCATCGACCTTCTCTATGGGCTGAGTGAAGGTCGGTAAGGTGCTGTCAGCCAGACAGAAAACCCATCGGGAGGCTGCCGACCTCGTTTTGCCCACCACAGTCCAAATATCCAGGCTCGAACTTGACATTTGCCAAGGTACAGTTAAACAAACAGTGGTAAAATGATGCTCACCGATTTGGCTCCACATCAAAGTAGCTAAATAGAGTTTTCAATGCTAGAATAGACTCAGCAGAAATATTGAGAGACAGGTCAGTTATTCAGAGGTACTGTTCCTTTGCAACTCTGAACTTGTAATTTTAAATATGACCAGGCCTATATCTCATTGAGTATTTTATTTCACTTAAATGCGAAGAAGGAAGAGAAGACGATGTGGAATTTATGAATTTAAAATACTGTGAGCAAAAATATTGCTGTTTTCAGAGGTTTCAGGAGAGGAACTGGAAGAGCATCATTCCTGTCTCTCTTCTGCTCTTTTAGCCACAGGCCCAACGTCCTCTCCTATTCTCACCGCAACCCTCTTAGTCCTACATGCTACTGTATCACAGAGACACATGGATCAGCATTCTGGGGCATAAGCACAAGGCAGGAATGTTCTACAACACAGTGTCAAGAAAACCACAATTCTAGGCAATGGACCGGGCAGTGGCCACCAAGAACCCCTGAGCCCACCTTCAGTTAGAGCTGGACAGGTGTGGATGGCCGGAAGCTTGCTATTCTTCCTTCTCAGTGAACAAGGGAGCTTCTGAAAAACTCTCAGATAAAGGTTATTTAAATGAAGGTCACTCTTGAATAAAATCTGATGGGTTTGTACACTTGGCTCTGGTGCTTGGTAAAAATAGTCAAAAATAATAATAAAAGGCCAGGTGTGGTGGCTCATGCTTGTAATCCCAGCACTTTTGGAGGCAAAGGTAGAAGGATCCGTTGAGGCCAAGAAGTTCCAGACCAGCTGGGCAACATAGTGAGAACTTGTTTCCACAAAAAAAGAAAAGAATTAACTGGACATGGTGTCCTGTAGTTCTAGCTACTTAGGAGGCTGAGGTGGGAGGATCACTTGAGACCAGGAGTTTGAGGCTTCAGGGAGCTGTGATCATGGCTCATTACTCCAGCCTGGACAACAGAGCGAGACCCTGTCTCAAAAAAAAAAAGAAAAAAGAAAGAATAGAAAAAGATCCTCAAGCCCTCATCTGAAATATCTGGAAGGCCAGATGTGTTCTAGAACTCAGAATTTTTCAGAGTCTAGAAAGGTAACATAGTCGCTGACAGCTCAGTGGAGTCTGGGCCAGCCTCTCAGCAAATCATCCCGTGAGCATTTCTGCAGCAACGTATGACAATTCATCCCAAGAAAGGCAACAAGACGGTGATGAGCTTGCATTGATTCAGGCCAAGTCAGGTTTTGCCACCAAACGAATTATGAAAAAGCTTTTGGTTTCCAGAGCTGTCTGAATTTCAGAACTTCTGGATGGGGGATCATGGACCTGTAATCACATTTTCCTGAGGGGCTATTGCCCAGCTTATCTTTTTTAAGAAGAAAGACTTTGACTTCCACTACCCCACTTAGGAAGCCACAAACCAGCACATGGGTTTGGGCTCAGAAGCCTGACACCCTGCAGGTAAAACAGTAGGAATCCCTCTCACGAGCATTTCCTTTTCAGAGATTTTCTAACTCTGTGTGTATGTTTTCAGTTTTTCTTTCTGCGTTCTGCTTAAGGCATTCTTGTCACCCCTGTGGATCCCCACGATTGTGAAACAAGACAGAATAACAGTTAAGGGCTAACACTTCGTGCTCAGAAGGAACTTGGTTGAAATCTTACCCCTGGCACTCTTTAGTTGTTTGTTAGATTCTGGGAAGTTGCTTACCCTCTCTGAACCTCAGCTTACTCAGCTATAAATCCTCTTGCAGGGTTGTCACAAGCATTAAATGAGACTACAAAATTGCTAACATTTATGGAATGCTTGCTCTGTACCAAGCACTGTATTAAGAGTTATACATGAAGGGTTATTTTATCAAACAAATACCATCCCTATTTTATAGATGAGGAAGCTGAGGCTCAGAAAGTTTACCCAACTGAAGCCATGTTGCTATTAAATGGAGAAGCTGGTATTCAACACGAGGTAGTCTAACTCCTGGTACCCTTAACTACTCTGCTGTAATGACTCATCAGATGGTAGATAAGATGTTTTGCATACTCTTTGGAACACACTGAGCTTTCAGTGTAAGGTAATTATGATGTCATGGTGATGACGATGGCAGTGATGGTGATGATAAAGAAGGATCAAGTTTTACAGGAAACAGAATCTGGAGGAAGATCATTGAGTGACCTGGTTGCCAGTGATTATCCACGTAGTACTCCTGACTTGATGCCCTAGGGATTACCCCCAACAGCTCTATCAAATTATTTTTAAGTAGGGTCCCAAGTATAACTTGTGCCCAGATTTTTAAATGTTACTGGTCAGGGCCCGGCGCAGTAGCTCACGCCTGTAATCCCAGAACTTTGGGAGGCCGAGGTGGGTGGATCACCTGAGGTCAGGAGTTTGAGACCAGCCTGGCCAACATGATGAAACCCAATCTCTACTAAAAATACAAAAAATTATCAGGGCGTGGCAGTGGATGCCTGTAATCCCAGCTACTCGGGAGGCTGAGGTTTGGTAACAATAGGAATGGGCAGTGAGAAGAATTGCACTGTGGTGCAGTCCCATCAAAGACTTCTGCCTATCCCACAGAGAATGCTAGGGCTAAGATGGTCTGTGGGAGGCAGAATTCTAAGGCAGTCCCGAGAATTCTCACCATCTGGTGTACACACCTCACATAATTCCTGAACCAGTGAATATATGGAGTATCAGCACCCATGGTGAGGTTACTAATCTATTGACTTGTTAATCAAAAGAGAGATTATCCCAGTGGGACTTACCTAATCAGGCAACTTCATAAATGGGCCTGGGCCCTTGTAGAAAGTGAGACTCAAAGCATGAGAAGGGATATTGAAGAGCCACGTGGCAAGAAGCAGCTGTTGGTCTCTGGAGCAGTCTGTGGTCGACAGTGAGAAAATGGGGAATTCAGTCCTACAGCCACAAGGAACTGAATTCCATCAACAGCCTGATTAAGCACAAAAGAGGACCCCAAACCTCATATGAGACGGCAGCCCTGGCAGGCACCTTGGTCTCAGACAGCTGGGACCTAAGTAGAGGACCCAGTTATGCTGGGCCTGGGCCTCTGACTATGAGATAATACATGAGTGTGGTTTGTGCTTTATTTTTTAAATTCAACTTTTAATTTTGAGATCACTGTAGATGCACTTGCAGTAGTAAGAAACAATACAGATAATCCAGTGTACCCTTTACCCATTTTCAACCAATGGTAACACCTTGAAAAACTATAGTATGATGTCAGACCAGGATATTGACAAGATACAGAACAATATCATCACCACAAATAGCCCTGCTATTATCCTTTTATAGCCACACCACCTTATCGACTGCATCTCCTCCTTCCAACACCCATCTCAACCCCTGGCAACCCCTCCTCCATTCTTCATGTCTATAATTTTGTCATTTCAAGAATGTTCTATAAATGCTGTAATCAAGTATGTAACATTTTGGAATTGGCTTTTTTCACTCTGCATAATTTCCTGAAGCTTCATCCAATTTGTTGTGCACATCAGAAGTTCATTTCTTTTTATTGCTGATATTTTTTACCAATGGATGTACCATAGTGCGTTTAGCTATCACCTGTTGAAGGACATCTGGGTTGTTTACAGTTTTTGGGCGACTACCAGAAAAACAGCTATGAGCACTTGTGTGATAAATACCTAGGAGTATTTATCCAGAGAAATGGAAACATGTTTACACAAAAATATAGGAGAGGTAAAGAAGAGATACAGTCATAGGAGAGAGACAGTTTATACACATCCACACCAGCATTTGGTGTTGTCACTATGTCTTATTTTAGCCATTCTGTTGCATAGTGACATTTCATTGCGATTTTAATTCACATTTCCTAATGACTAGTGATGTTGAACATATTTTCAAATGCATATTTGCCATCCATATATCCTCTTCAGTAAGGTGTTTCTTCATGTCTTTTTCACATTTTCTGATTGTATTGCTTTTGTTTTATTTTTTAGTGTTGGGTTTTGAGAGATCTTTATATATCTAGCTACTAATCCTTTGTCAGATATGTGGCTTGTAAATGTTTTCTTGCTCTCTGAAGCTTGTCTTTTCACTCTCATAATAGGGCATTTTACACAGCAAAAGTTTTAAATTTTGATGAAATCCAATCATTATTATTTTCTTTTACGGGTCAGACTTCTGATGGCAAATCTAAGAACTTTTTGCCTAGCCCCAGATCCCCATGATTTTCTCCTGGGTTTTGTTTTCTAAAAGTTTTATAGTTTTACATTTAAGCTTGTGATCTATTTTTGAGTTAATTCTTTAAATATATGAGATTTAAGTTGAGCTTCATTGAAAAGGCTATCTTTCCTCCACTGAATTGCTTTTGTACCTTTTGGTTGGGCATATTTTGTGGGTCTATTTCTAGGCCCTCTGTTTGTTTCATCGATCTATGTGTCTGTCACTCTGTAAATACCACAGCTCTATAATAAATCTTGAAATCAGGTAGATTGATTCCTCCCACTTTATTATTCTTTTACAAAGTTATTTTAGCTATTTTGGTTCCTTTGCATTTTCATATAAAGTTTAGAATAATCGTGTCTATACCTACAAAAATCTTGCTGGGATTCTGATAGGAATTGCATTAAACTTCCATGTAAATTTGCAAAGAATTGACTTCTTTATTGTATTGAATCTTCTAATCCACAAACACACAATGTCTTTCCATTTATTTAGATCTTCTTTGGTTTATGTCATCAATGTTTTGTAGTTTTCCACTACAAAATATACAGTTGAAGTCCTGTACATGTTTTGTTAGATTTATACTTTTTTTTTTTTTTTTAGCAACTGTAAATGGCATTTATTTTTTATTTTGGTGTCTATCTGTTATGGACACCAAATACTACCTTTCTAGCTGGTAGTATTCCAGCATAGCTAGTCTTCTCAAGACAGACTGATGGGGTGAGGGAGAACTAGAAGATCCCTCTTATGGCGGTCTAAGGTCCATTTCCTAAGATTCCAAATTCCTGTGTCAAGTACTATAACTTTCATCTGTTACGGATGCCAAAATGAAATTGGCTTTTGTATGTTTGTATTACATTTTGCAACCTTGAGGAACTCACTTATTAGTTCTAGGAGGTTGTTGTTTTATAGATTTCATGGAATTTTCTACCTAGACAATCATTTTGTCTGCAAATAGAGACAGTTTTATTTCTTCCTTTCTCATCTGCATGCTTTTTTTTTTTTTTTTTTTTTTTTGGTGTCTTTTGAAATTGGCCAGAACTACTTGTACTATGTTGAATAAGAGTGGTGAGAGCAGACATCATTGTCTTGTTCTAGATCTTATGGAGAAAGCATTCAGTCCTTCACCATTAAAAATAATATTAGCTAGAGCCTTTTGGTAGACACTCTTTATCAAGTTGAGGAGGTTGCCCTCCAGTTCATTTTTTTCTAAGAGTTTTTTATCATGAATACATGTTAATTTTTTTAAATGCTTTTTCTATATCAGTTGATAAGACTACGTGATTTTTCTCCTTTAGCCATTAGTATGGAAGATTACTTCGAGTAATTTTCATATATTGAATCAGACTTGCATTCCTGGAACAAACTTTCCTTTGGAGAGTGGAGAGGACCATCAGGGAATGCTTTGCTGGGTTTTTAGCCATCTGATACAGGATGGTGAGAAGTTCAACTAGGAAATGTAGGAATAAATTTTCAGGGTGAGGTTAAGTACTGACAGAAGTACTGACACATGAAAGTACAGAAGTACTGACACATGAAACTGGCTTTCTTTTTCAATGCAACTATCTCAGGACGGCAGGAATGTTGAGCCCAAGAAGGAGAATGGCAGGATATGAGACTAAGATTCAGGTAAGGCAGAGCTCAAGAGCTTGTATGCCATGCTCTGGACCTTGGCCTTTCACCTCAAGGTGGTAGCAACTACTGTGAGGCTGGATGCAGAGAATGATCCAGTAGAGATTGCCTTTTAGAAACCCAGTGCAAAGGGTGGACTGGAGAACAAATCCTGGAGAGAGGGACCCAACAGGGATACCACAGGAAGAGTTTAGGAAAGAAAAGATTGAATCTTGAATTACTGAACTCATTGTCTTCCTTCTTCAAATGCTTCTCTTCTCAGCTACTGACTTTCCTCATTCACCCTTCTACCACTCCTACTGAAGGTCATCTTAGACTCTGCTTTTTCTTTTTTTTTTTTTTCTCTTTTTTGTCTTGCCTTTATTTCTCTTAATGATAACTGTGGACCAAAAGAGTAGTTAATTTTCATATAGTTCCATTTATTAATATTTTCTTTTATTATTAATGCTTTTTGGTGTCCTGTTTGAGAAATCCTGCTTTTGTGTGTGTGTGTGTGTGTGTGTGTGTGTGTGTGTGTGTGTGTGTTGACCATATATTTGAACATTTTTTTTTTATGGTTTTTTTTTTATTATTATACTTTAAGTTCCAGGGTACATATGCATAATGTGCAGGCTTGCTACATATGTATATCTGTGCCATGTTGGTGTGCTGCACCCATCAACTCGTCAGCACCCATCAATTCATCATTTATATCAGGTACAACTCCCCAGTGCAATCCCTCCCCCCTCCCCCCTCCCCATGATAGGCCCCAGTGTGTGATGTTCCCCTTCCCAAGTCCAAGTGAACCCATTGTTCAGTTCCCACCCACGAGTGAGAACATGCGGTGTTTGGTTTTCTCTTCTTGTGATAGTTTGC